>NW_010967223.1:0-682 GCF_000463585.1 Tarenaya hassleriana
TAATTACCCGAACTATCTTTCAGAGTATTTTTCTAAGATTTTGTGATAAACTATCTTTTAGAAATCGGTACGTTTTGCTATTTGATCTTATTTTTCTCCAACATTTTCTCTATCTCCTCTATTTCTTACAGTTTATCTAATCTATTCAAATACTCTTCTGGTTGATTTGTTTTTCTGTGATATTCTGATCATTTTTTGTATGCACATAAGGTGTTTGATGAAATATCTGTAAAAGAAAACTGTAAAATATGATCTGCCGTCTGTGAAAAATGACCTGTGCTCTGCGGTAAATGACCTACAACCTATGGCAGATGACCTACGACACATGACCTGTGATATGTCGCAAATGACATGCGGTCTGCGGCAGGTCACCTGCCACCTGCGGCCTGCGACCAGATAACTACGACCAGATAATTGCGACCGTGATTTCACTACGACCAGATAACTACGACCGTGATTCCACTACGACCAAATAACTGCGACCGTGATTTCACTACGACCAAATAACTACGATCGTAATTATACTACGAACATAATGCAAATACGACTAGATAATTAACGATAACTACGACCGTTGAACATAATGCAAACACGATCAGATAATTAACTGTAACTACGACTATGTCCATTTACCTATTCTCTCGATCCTTTTGCTGGTTGGACCAAATCTTCTCGTCTATAT
>NW_010967224.1:0-681 GCF_000463585.1 Tarenaya hassleriana
TTTTTCGGTACGATTCGATTCGGAACGGTACCGAGTTTTTTACACGATTCGAATTTTTCGGCACGATTCGATACAAAAACGACACCGAGTTTTTCGGTACGATTCGATTCAGAACGGTACCGAGTTTTTTATACGATTCGAATTTTTCGGCACGATTCAATGCGAAAACGACACCGAGTTTTTCGGTACGATTCGATTCGGAATAGTACCGAGTTTTTTATACGATTCAAATTTTTCAGCACGATTCGATGCGAAAACGACACCGAGTTTTTCGATACGATTCGATTCAGAACGGTACCGAATTTTTTATACGATTCGATTTTTTCGGCACGATTTGATGCGAAAACGACACCGAGTTTTTCGGTACGATTCGATTCGGAATAATACCGAGTTTTTTATACGATTCGAATTTTTCGACATGATTCGATTCGGAAATATCACCGAGTTTTGGATACAATTCGATTCAGAAACAAAACCAATTTTTTCGGTTCAATTCGGAACGGTATCGAGTTTTTTTATACGATTCGAATTTTTCGGTATGATTTGATGCGAAAACGACACCGAATTTTTCGGTATGATTTGATTCGGAGTAGTATCGAATTTTTCGGCACCAAATATTTCGATTTAATTTATATACATATATATGTATATGTATATATATAAATATCTATATATATATAT
>NW_010967225.1:0-681 GCF_000463585.1 Tarenaya hassleriana
TATATTTTGTTTTTTCATCAATGAAAGTTACGAAATATTTAAAATTATCGCGAGAATAACACGGTGAAGTCCACACATCGGAATGAACCAAATCAAATGCATTATTATAAATTGTCTGCGAAGAAGGAAAAACCGATCTACAATGTTTACCAAGCACACAAGCTTCACAAAAATCATGATCAACATCACTCTTGTTGTTTGGAACAAGGAGCCGGAGAACTTTATTATGTGGATGTCCTAGTCGAGCATGCCATAACGAATGAGAAACGTGAAACATAGAATGTGAAATATGATGCAAATCTTCGACAAAGTAGAGGTTGTCATGCTTTATGCCTTTGCCGAACGTAGTGTCCGTCTTAGTATCCTGGAAACACACGGCGTTAGAATCGAAAATGACTCGACAACCGGTGTCGTGAATAAGCTGAGATATAGATAATAGATTTGTGCTAAATTCAGGGACATACAAGGCTAAAAACTCCTTACCAAACAAACGTACCAAGCCTTGTCCCTTAATGGGAACCAACTTACCATTTGCGATAGTCACCATGCCGTAGGATTTATCAATGTGAGAGAACATATTCTTATCATGAAACATATGTGTGGTTGCCCCGGAATCAATCACAATATGAGGGAAAGAAAGATTAGAAAAGTTACCGCTTTCTTTGTCTTTCATGGAAAGAA
>NW_010967226.1:0-681 GCF_000463585.1 Tarenaya hassleriana
GTGGATTCCACCTTCCAGGCAATGTATGCAACAGCGGAACATCACATCATAAAGCCAAATCAGACAACTCATCCAATTCGATACTGTTTGTTTTTCTACCTTTGCCATGAAGCCGAAACCAGAGCCACTGAAATTCAGAAAAAATCCAAATTTTATCAGAAGATATCGGCTTTATCCTCAATAACGTTCTGGGCTTCTTTTTTTTTGTTGTTATCGCGGACATTATTTTTTTTTTCCCTTATGGTGGCATGTCTCTGCCTCTGCCACGTCCCTCTCTCCGACATGAGTTGTTTGTCTCCGGCCACCGGAACTTCTTCCCGCCTCTTCTGCTCCTTCGATTTGTCTTTGGAGAGACGATCACTCCGATTCGGATTCTGGTTGCAGAGAAATGGGGTCTCGTTTAGACGAAGCCTGAGATTTGTAAGCAGGGCGGAGCTGTCGAAGTCGTTTTCTCCTGATCTGGGTTTGGATTCTCAGGTGACTTGCTTTTTCCTGCATCTCTCGTTTTTCCTTTGTTTGAAGTGTTCGTCGATGTCTGTCTTTGCTTCCATCATGTTCGATGAAATGCCTGGCAGAGAACTGAGAGAGGAAGAGAGTGACTTGTTAGCGAAGAGGTTCGTGTTTGCAATGCTTCCTTTTGCTTGCTGGTCTTAGTTTCTTGTTTTCTTTGAAAAATCAAAT
>NW_010967227.1:0-681 GCF_000463585.1 Tarenaya hassleriana
TTTTTTGAGCAAGAAATCAGAATAGTTTTCAACCTCTTTCTCAAATTAACTGGATAATGCGATTTCATTTCTAATCAATGAAATTTTGGAAGGGAAAAAGAAAAGAAAGATTGTCTATTTTCATGCTACAAAGACAAAAGACAATCAATTCGGCTGCTTCGATGGTTTTGTCTACATATAGTCATTTCTCATTGGTTCTAAGTTTATTTGTCCCATTTTTTTTAAAAAAAAAGAAAATATTCATATTTTTGGAAGATATTATGAGTTAACATATAGAATGACTCATGTGGCTCAGAGCTTTTCTTATTTGTATTTTTATTGTATATTGATCAACTAATATTTCTCATATTTAAATTCTATATTTGTGCCTCGTAACTTTAAATTTAAAACAACAGCATCTAATAAAATTTATATTAATAAATTAAAATTTGTAATTTGTTAGAAAAGGAATATATTTATATGAATAGATATCACTTTTTCTCAGGTTTTCTAAAAGTTCCATTATTGTAAAATTTCTACATAATTTTGCAGCCGAAGCAATCAAATAAAAATAACAATCATTTTAGAAGGGCCCATTGGGCCCAATAATTAGCTAACATAAATGTACACGCCGCGGTTGCCCCTTGGATTCATTGCCGATTTCCACTAGCCCTTTTCATCCCCAAATAAATTCCAAAACAT
>NW_010967228.1:0-681 GCF_000463585.1 Tarenaya hassleriana
TCTTTCATCTTCCCAATTACCTTCTCGACTTCATAGAGTGAGTCTTTCCCGCAAAGCCCAAAGATCATTACGTTATACATGATAACATTTGGCTTCACCCCTTTGTCAAGAAGCTTATTAAATAATATCAACTCTTCGTCAACCTTCTCAGCCTTGCACAAACCATGCATCATGGTACTATGGAGAGATATATGGAGGTCTATCCCACTCTTATCCAACTTATTATATAGGCTAAGTGCCTCGTCCGTTTTTCCATTCTTACAAAGTCCATCAAGCAAAATGCTTTCAGTCACAAGATTAGGATGATGACCCTTATACTGCATCTCCATGAAAAACTTTTGAGCAAGATCAAGGTTGCCTACTCGATAAAACCCTTGGATGAGGATGTTGTAATTAATTGCATCAGCAACCAATCCTCTTCGAGACATCTCATAAAGGAGATTAATACCTTCATTGACTCTATTAGCCATGCAGTAACCATTTATCTTGCCGTGGATACATAAACCATGAGCTAGAGTAGTGTAGGTGACTGCATCAGGCTTGTAACCGAGTTTCAAGATTTTTCCCACGACAAATAAGCCCAAAAACACTTGACGAGAGTGGCAGAAACAGTTGATCAAAACACTCAAAGAGTAGATATTATGTGAAACCCCAAGCAATTCCATTTTCTTGCAGAGGGAA
>NW_010967229.1:0-277 GCF_000463585.1 Tarenaya hassleriana
GGTTCGTCTCCGTGATCAGATCACGTTTTTCGCGTTCTCGGCTCCGTTCAGACCCGAAACTTATCTGAATTCTCCTGTGAACCCAAAATTCGAACTCCTGCACTCTATGCAATATGAAACATGCAATCTACACTAGATTTAATCATCAAACATGCATAGACATCAAAGCAAACATGGATTCAAACAATTCAAATCCTAAAACGTGTGTGATTGGGTTCTACGAAAAGCATACAGAGCAACCAGGCTCTGATACCACTGTTGGGTTTCCTGGGATCTC
>NW_010967229.1:2282-2591 GCF_000463585.1 Tarenaya hassleriana
TTGGGTGTAGAGGCAACTTTTGCCTTTTTCGCCGCCTTGTTTTTGGCTTTACCCCGCCGCTTCTTGCTGGAGTTTTTCTCAACAGCAAGTACAGTCTTGGGCACCACGATATCCTGCTCAGCCGATTTCCGCATCCCATGCAGTTCGGCTAAGCTCTTAGTCATCCCGTGCATATGGTACTGCATCACGAACTGGTTATAGTCCTCGGGTAATGACATCAGGATCAAGTCTGCAACCAAGTCACCTCGAAGTTCACTCCCATACGCTCAAGTTCCTCAACATGAGCTCGCATGTTGAGGACGTGGGTGT
>NW_010967229.1:2783-5584 GCF_000463585.1 Tarenaya hassleriana
GCTCTTCCCCTCAAACTGCTTCTGCAGATTCGGGGCCATGCTTCCCAACATGAGACAAGAGATCTCGATGTCGTCAGTCTGATGTCGTCAGTCTGGTGGTAGAGCCCCTTCCAGGACGTAAGACTTCTTATCGTGATTGAGAACAATTCTCAAGTTCCGATACCAGTCTAAGAAGTTTGTCCCGGTCAGCTTATCCTTCTCAAGGATAGATCGCATTGTCAAACTCGGTACGCTATCGGTTGACGCCATGTCCTACAAAAAAGACAAACAGAACGTACAAAACACAAATGCATATTCTATTAATGATCAACTACCAGCTAGCCCATCATCAATCAGTGTCTACATATCTATGAACTCCTACCAGCTAGTCCATCATCAAGCAATGACAACATAGATGCAAAAACGAGCTATATTCCCATACAGAAAAATAACCCTATCATAATTTTCTATATGGGACTAAGATCCATATTTCGCATAAGAATGGACTGTCACACCCATCTTTATGCTATTTAGGTAGACATTTAATGTCAATCACATCCAATGTGACTCTTAGATCCTTTTATTGATATCAAATATCATTGCATACTCGTCTCATCTGTACCGTTAAGTCTCAAGTCAAAACTTGACAACTTAACCTAAGGTAAACCATGTTCAAGCTGTGGGAATCACAATTTCCCACCCTGCCTCACAAAGATAGTCCGGTACGCTCAGCTTTGGTATGACCCGTGTTACGGACGATCGATGCCTTGACAGGCGCTCTAGTAATGGGAGGTACACACTTAGCATTACATAAATAAGGGATTTTTCGAAACCACACTTAGATCAAGCATCTACTTTCAAGCTATGAGAACCACCATTTCTCCATCTTGCCTCACCAAGATAGCATGGCACACCCAGCTTTGGCATTGTCCATGACACATACGATCGAGGCCTTGACAAGTGCTTTACTCGTAAAGCTTCTAGATCTAATCGGTTTCTGTGTAACGATTGTTCATAATCCGAATGGACAATCCAATCGATTATACAATCCCAATCCCGAAGCTCCCACTCAATCAAACATATATAATATCTTGATTAAGTTACATACATTCATTCACTATAGACCATCCATAAGAAAGAATCATGTTATTCTGAATCACAGTTGATCGGTTTTAAGCAACAATTGCTCAAACCAGATCCCGATACAAAAAATCAAATTTTGGTGAAGCGTCGGGACCTCGACCGATCGGTCTAGGCCTAGACCGATCGGTCTACGCGGTTCGGTCTTCGGGTCAAGTTCGGTCCGTTTGGTCTGGAATGGTCAGTCCGTTCGGTCTGACTCTTCAGTCCGTTCAGTCTGACTCTCCAGACCGTTTGGTTCAGACCAATGGTCCAGACTCTTGCCCCTTCGGACCTTCTCTCTCCTGGTCCGTTCGGTCTACACACCTTAGTCCGTTCAGTCCAACATCTTGGTCCGAACGGACTGGGTCATTTAGTCCAGGGAAACGACAAACCCTAGACCGTCCGGTCCAGGGGACCAGACCGTTCGGTCTAGGCAGAAAAACACGATCAGATCACGTTCTTCGTCGTTTCGGTCCCGATTCAGATCCGATTTCCTCCCGGTTTTCGCTTGTGAACTCAGAACAGAAGCCTCTTGCACACTATGCAACAATGAACAGAAAATCTACTCTAGATCCATAATCAAATCATGCATAGCATCAAAGCAAACACAGATTCAAACAATTCAAATCCTATAACGTGCATGATCGGGTTCTAACAAAATCATGCAGAGCAACAGGCTCTGATACCACTGTTGGGTTTTCCTGGGATCTCATAAGCGAATCCTATTCCTAAGAGATCAGTTCTAGGGTTTGCGTAGCGGATGTAAAACAAAAATTTTGATAAAACCCTAAAACCTATCATGCATGATCTTGTAGAAACGATAGAACGCTTACCTCAATCGATCCGGGGCTTGTATCAATTGATATGTTCGTCCGATCACTGTAGGCAAGAAGAATACCTTGCCCTCTACACGTATCCACACCTCGGGATGGATTCCAACCTTTGGAACTTGTCTGCTAGGACTCGAATCTTCTATTCGATGATGTGCTTTGAGAAAACGAGATTTTTACCACTTCTTCAACCCTCTAGACTCTCCAAAAAGGTCTGAAGAAGTTCTCTTTTTTGGCTCCATAGTGTTAGGGTTATTAATCTCCTCTTATTCAAGTGATTAACCCTAGATCCAGATTTTAAAATTAAATACGAAACCCAGACCGAACGGTCTGCTTAGTAGTCCGTTCGGTTTGGACACTTGGTCCGTTCGAACCAGTCTCATAACTAGGTCCGTTCGGACCGACGGGTCGGACTCTCTAGTCCGTTCGGTCCAACAATTTGGTCCGTTCGGACTAGATGCTCCGGTCCGTTCGGTCCACTCCTAGACCGAACGGTCCGGACCTCTTGTCCAGATTTCTCGACGTTTTCTCGTGCATTTGTCATTCCCAGCATGTGTGACCCTGTAGGCTCATTCGATATAGCAGTATAACCTGAAATCTCTATTCCGGATATACAAGTCATAGGCAGTCTCTAGCAAGACACTATGACTACCTATCTCGAATAGAGTTTGTTCGTGATCTTACAAACGCCAGTGATGATTCCGGTTGATGATTCTTGTGTATCACGATATTGTATGTCGAATATAAGGCATGGACAAGCCACCTTATCTGATTCGACTACTTTCTCGTTTACTGAGTTCGACTGTCTGAAATAGACGACGTTCGTCTATAGTGCGGCCACACATTTCTACAGTCTCGCTCACACGAGGG
>NW_010967229.1:5663-11764 GCF_000463585.1 Tarenaya hassleriana
CTCCTGTTACGCAGGACGTTTGACATAATCAAAGTACGCAACTCCTCATGTTGGATTCCGTAGATATCTCAGGTCTTAGGATCCAGTCATGGAACCGTCACATGAGATTCAAGTAATGACGCTAGTCCATGTGACAATCTCATGTGGGTCAATCCAGTATCCCGTTCTCCAACGAATACCTATGATTGTGATCGTATCCAAATACTTATGATCATCTATATGATCATCAATCACACATCATACTAGTCTTATTATGTCATCATTCCCATAATGACGCAGAACTAGGGAGTTAAGTATCATTCATAATGATACATGGATTTCATAACACATCTAGTATGCAAGAACATGTAATGAATCAAATACTCTCATAAACCATAGAAAGTATCAATACATCAAATGTATCTAAATAAAGCAAATAAACAGTACATCATAGAGCGCTAAACCAATAGTTTTGAGACTCTTAATCGGCTTTAAAAGTCTGAGGAGGTGTACCAAACCTAAGGGTCGTGGCCTATTTATTTTGTTCCTTAAAATCCCTAATTTGAGTGAGAAAAGGAAATCTGCCGAAAGTGGAACCTGTTAAGTTCCATATGGAACCGGCCAAGTCTATATGGAACCGGTCCGGTTCCATTCTGGATCAAAACTGATTTTGGGTCGAACTTGGACAAAATGGAACATGTCCGGTTCCATATGGAACCGACCGATTCCATTTTGCCAGAACTTTTTCTCGGCCTTTTGATTTCGTTCTGACAACCGTTTGTCAGACCAAAACTGATTTCTCCTTTCTGATACTCTACACATATGTCTGTCCCTCTGTGTGTGACTCTGTAGGCTCATCCGGAATAGCCGTAAAACACAGAATCTCCATTCCGGTGATACAAGTCATAGGCGGTCTCTAGCAAGACACTATGCTACCTAATCCAAATATAGTTAGTGTCGTGATCTAACGAAGGCCAGTAATAGTCCATACAATGATCCCTATGTAACTTGATATCATATGTCGAACATAAGACATGGAGCTAGCCATCTTATAAGATTCGACTGCTTTTCTCGTTCGTTGAATTAACTGAAACATTAAATGAATTTTCATCTGGTTGCGCGTATCTCAGTCTCAACTCACTCGAGGGGCCCAAACGATATCTCTCTCAGGACGAGAGGTACAAATTCCATTTTGACTATCTACTATCCGAAACATGATTCATGTTGTAGCCAAGAGACGCCGTTATAATCTTCCTGTTACACAAGACGTTTGACGCAACCAAAGTACGACACTCCTCATGTCGGATACCGTAGACATCTCAGGTCAAAGGATCTAATCATGAACCTATCACATGAGATTCAAGCCATGACTCATGTCCATGTGACAATCTCATGCGGGTCATCCAGTATTTCATTCCAAATCAGTACCCATGATTGTGATCCATGATCATCCGCATGATCATATATCACACCTCATGCTAGTCTTATTATATCATTATTCCCACAATAATATACGACTAGGAAATTCAGGATCGTTCATAACGAACCATGGATTTCCTTATTCATCAAATATGCAAAACGAATAAAAAAGAAAACATTCATTCATTTAACCAAATCATGAATCTGTCATTACAAAATGTCAGGCTCATATCGTAAAGCAACATATAGAGCACCTAAACCAACATCGAGACCTTTAAAGAAGGTATAGGTGTCTAGCGCAAGGTACAAGGTTGGTAGAAGAATTCTTCGGAGAGTTCAAACACATTAGGAGCCGACTAGAGCTAGATGAGGACGAGGAAATGGTGATGGCCTAGTTCTTAGATGGGCTGCAGGATAAGATCGCTTGAAAAGTTGAGCGTCAACCCTACCATGACCTCCAAGAGCTCTTACACTTAGCTGTGCAAGTCGAACAACAAGAAAAGCGTAAGAACGCTAGGCTAAGTAAGATGAAAACATACTCTAGTGGAACCAGTGCAAGTCGAACAACAAGAAAAGTGTAAGAACGCTAGGCTAAGTAAGATGAAAACATACTCTAGTGGAACCAGTGCAAGTCGAACAACAAGAAAAGTGTAAGAACGCTAGGCTAAGTAAGATGAAAACATACTCTAGTGGAGCCACGACGAACACTAAACCTTCCACACCTCTTAAGCGAGAAAACCATGAGAGTAGAACCCCACAAGATGTACGGGAAAAATGAAAATACCTGGAAACGTCTCGAGCTAAACCAAACACCGAGGCACCTCGTGACACTAGAGCTAGGGGTATGTTTTGCTATAAGTGTCGAGGACGAGGTCACATGGCTCACGATTGTCCGAATGCTAGGGTAATGATCATTACAGACAAAGGAGAATATGAATCCATGGACGAAGAAGAGGCCAAAGATCTCGAGGAGGAGATCAAATACCCGGACAACGGCGAGTTGCTCGTCACTAGGAGAGTGCTTAGCGCTATGGTTAACCCGGATGAAATGGCCCAGTGGGAGACTAGTTTCCACACGTGTTGTAACGTCCAAGGGAAAGTGTGCGGTATGATAATTGATAGTGGGTCATGCACGAATGTCGCAAGTGCATACATGGTTAAGAAGCTCGGTGTAGCCACCGAGAAACACCCACACCCGTACAAGCTGCAGTGGCTTAACAACAGCCGGGAAATTAAAGTGACTGAGAGGGTCAAGATCCCGTTCAACATAGGTAGGTACGAAGACGAAGTCCTTTGCGACATTGTACCTATGCAAGCCGGTCATATCCTTCTAGGAAGACCACGGCAATTCGATAGAGAGGTGAAACATGATGGTCAATCAAACCAATACTCTCTTGTTAATAACAAAAAGAAGGTTGTGCTAGCACCTCTTAGTCTGTCTCAAGTACATGAGATGCAGCTCAAACTAGCTAAGGAAAGTGAATCGAAGAAGGCTAACTTCTATTCAAGGCTACTCAAGTCGGTAAAACTATTCGACAAGAAGGGACGGTACTTCTCATGGTCTTCAAGGACCTCGTGAACATAATGACCGAAGCATCCCACGATAGTCCTTCTATAAACCGACTTCTTGAGCCGTTCAGGGACGTTTTTCCTGATGAGATACCGACTGGACTTCCGCCGATACGAGGGATAGAACACCAAATCGATTTAGTACCCGATGCGCCCTTACCTAACTGACTAGCCTATAGGATGAACCCTGAGGAAACAAAGGAGCTCGAAAAGCAAATTCAAGAGCTTATGAGCAAGAGGTACATTTGAGAAAGCCTTAGTCCATGTGCGGTTTCGGTGCTTTTAGTGCCAAAGAAAGATGGAACTTGACCCATGTGTGTGGATTGCCGAGCAATAAACAATATAACGGTTTAGTATAGGCATCCCATACCTAGGCTAGACGATATGCTTGATGGATTGAGTGGAGCCAATTTTTTCAAAGATCGATCTAAAGAGTGGTTATTATTAAGTAAGAATGAGAGAAGGCGACGAATGGAAAACCGCCTTCAAGAACAAGCAAGGTCTTTATGAGTGGCTAGTTATGCCTTTCAGGCTAACTAATGCCCCGAGCACATTCATGAGGCTCATGAACCATGTCTTGAGGACCTTCATAGGAAAGTAATGACCACACAGAACGGAAAGCCTATACGCGAACTTGAAGAAATGTTCGTTTTGCACATACGAGATCGTATTCTTAGGCTTCGTGGTTAGTTCAAAAGGGTTAAGAGTCGACGAGGAAAAGATCAAAGCCATTAAAGATTGGCCAACTCCTACCACGATAGGACAAGTACGTAGTTTTCACGCCTTGGCTAGTTTCTACCGTCGATTTGTGCGAGACTTTAGTAGTCTAGCAACCTCCCTCACCACGGTCATAAAGAAGGACGTGAAATTTGAATGGGGAGAAGCACAAGAGAGAGCGTTTAAGGCTCTAAAGGACATCTCACTAGCGCACCCGTCTTAGTTCTCCCGAACTTCGACAAAATTTTTGAGATAGAGTGCGATGCATCGGGGATTGACATAGGGGCTATCCTAATGCAAGAGAAGAGGCCCATAGCGTATTTTAGTGAGAAACTCAGTGGGGCCACTCTTAATTATCCCACGTACGATAAGGAGTTATATGCTTTGGTGAGAGCTTTAGAGACTTGGCAACATTTACTTGTTAGCCAAGAAATTCGTGGTGCATTTTGATCATGAAACATTAAAACACCTTAAGGGTCAGACCACACTTAAGCGAAGACATGCTAAGTTGTAAAACCCCGAAACCCGATTTGAATATTTAATTATTTTAGAAATAAATAATTAAGTGGAGATGTCGCGGAATCACCAAAAATAATAGTATAGTGCCGGGAAAAAGGTACGAGGATCGTCATGTGTGCGAAGAGATAAGAAAAAGACAAGAAACGAAGAAAAAAAAGCCCAGACCGATCGGTCTAGGCTCCAGATCGATCGGTCTAGGCTCCAGATCGATCGGTCTAGGTTCGGACCGAAGAGGCAGAATGAACGGACTGAAACACGAAAAGATCTGGGAAAAATAGCCCCATACCGACCGGTCTAGGGACGTAGACCGATCAGTCTGGAGGTCGAGGAACAGAGAACGCAAGTGGCCAACTTGCTGTCTTGGGATGCATTTTTCTCTGAGTTCTCGGGATCCACCGACGGCAACTCGCCGATCAACCGCGTCAGGGCGATGCAGGCTCGACCATGGGCCTGGGTTTGAGCCCAATCCGACTCTCTCTCGTGCCATAAACATCTCCCAATCAGGGACTCCACCATTTTTGGACTGGAATTCCATAAAACAGAGAAGAGAGAGAGAAAGAGAGAGAAGGAGGAAAAGAGGAAGAGCTAGCGTGAGGGGAGCTCGGGAACACAAAGGGGGACATCCCTAGAGTGTCTAGAAGAGGTTTCCGGAGAGAAACAGACCAGAAAATGACAACAAATTTGGCCAAAACCAGATCTGAGCCGAAACAGAGGTGAGTGGCTTGAGTTACTCTGTGTGAGCTCGTTTTCATCCCGTAATCGTGTTATTTCGATGGTTGGTTGGTTGGATGTGATAGAGAACGTTGCAATGAACATTTAGCAACAAACGGGACTCTACCACCATGTTGGGTTTTCCTGGGATCTCAAGAGCGAATCTAATTCCTAAGAGATCAGTTCTAGTGTTTGCGCAGCGGATGTAAAACAAAAAGTTTGATGAAACCCTAAAACCTATCATGCATGATCTTGTAGAAACGTTAGAACGCTTACCTCAATCGATCCGGGGTCTGTATCAATTGATGTGTTCGTCCGATCACTGTAGGCAGGAAGAATACCTTGCCCTCTACACGTATCCACACGGCGGAAAGGATTCCAACGGTTGGAACTCGTCTGCTAGGATTGAAGAACACGTTCTTCTTTGCGAAGGGTTTCAAGAATCTTTCTCTTAGGTTTTTCACTCTCAAAACCTCTCAATAGGGTCTGAAAATCGTACCAAGAGAGTTCTTCAACGTTTCCCCAAGTTAATCCCACTTAAAACCCTAACTAGAGCGATTTAGGAAATCCTGACGTCTGGACCGATCGGTCTGGAGCTTTTATGTCTGGACCGATCGGTCCATAGGTCCGGAGCGATCGGTCTGGAACACTTTCCAGACCGTGTGACTGTCACACGTTATCTCCTGACCGACCGGTCCACATATCTGGACCGATCGGTCTGGGTTGGTTGGACCGATCGGTCTAGACCTTCTAGACCGGTCGGTCTGGCCTCCGCTCCACCGGGATTTTATCGTCTCTTCTAGCACATTTATCCTTTCCTGTGTGTGTGACCCTGTAGGCTCATCCGGTATAGCAATATAACCCGAAATCTTTATTCCGGATATACAAGTCATAGGCGGTCTCTAGCAAGACACTATGACTACCTATCTCGAATAGAGTTTGTTCGTGATCTTACGAACGCCAGTGATGATTCCGGTTGATGATCCTTTTGTATCACGATATCATATGTCGAATATAAGGCATGGACAAGCCACCTTATCTGATTCGACTGCTTTCTCGTTCACTGAGTTCGACTGTCTGAAATAGACGACGTTCGTCTATAGTGCGGCCATACATTTCTATAGTCTCGCTCACACGAGGGGCCCAGCGATATCTCTCTCTTTTACGAGAGGTACAAATCACGTCTT
>NW_010967229.1:12142-19863 GCF_000463585.1 Tarenaya hassleriana
AATACGTAATGAATCAAACACTCATCCATAAACTATAGAAAGTGTCAATACATCAAATGTATCTAAGTAAAGCTCGCATAACAGTACATCATAGAGCACTAAACCAACAATCTCCCACTTGCTCTAATCATGGACTGCTAAACATC
The DNA here is from genome assembly GCF_000463585.1 of Tarenaya hassleriana. NCBI lineage: Eukaryota > Viridiplantae > Streptophyta > Magnoliopsida > Brassicales > Cleomaceae > Tarenaya > Tarenaya hassleriana. The sequence goes on from NW_010967229.1 coordinate 12,289, forward strand.
TAATCATGTTTTTTGCTTGAACGGAGGCGCTGTTAGCTGGAAGAATTCTAAGCAAGCGACCGTTGCAGATTCTACTACAGAAACTGAGTATATTGCAGCGTCGAACGCAGCAAAGGAAGCTGTTTGGATCAGGAAGTTTGTTGGCGACTTGGGTGTCATTCCTAGTGCTGATAGCCTCATTGCTCTGTATTGTGACAACAATGGAGCGATCGCACAAGCGAAGGAACCCATATCCCATCAATGATCCAAACACATACTAAGACGGTTTCACCTTATCAGAGAGATCAAAGACAGAGGAGACGCACACATTTGCAGAGTGTCGACAGATGACAACATTGTCGATCCGTTGACGAAGCCTCTCCCTTCGTCGAAGCATGAGAGTCATGTTAGGGATATGGGCATTAGATGTTTAGCAGTCCATGATTAGAGCAAGTGGGAGATTGTTGGTTTTGTACTCTATGATGAACTGTTGCATGAGTTTCTTATCATACATTTGATGTATTGACATTTTTTATGGTTTTATCGATGAGTGTTTTATTCATTACATGTTGTGCATACTTGATATGTTATGAAATCCATGTATTGTTATGAACAATACTAAACTCCCTAGTCATGTGCCATTATGGGAATAATGTTATACTAAGACTAGTATGATGTGTGATTGATGATCATATAGATGATCATAGGTATTGGATACGATCACAATCATAGGTATTCGTTGGAGAACGGAATACTGGATTGATCCGCATGAGATTGTCACATGGACTAGCGTCATGACTTGAATCTCATATGACGGTTCCATGATTGGATCCTTAAACCTGAGATATCTACGGAATCCAACATGAGAAATTGCGTACTTTGAATACGTCAAACGTCCTGCGTAATAGGAGGACTATAAAGGCGTGTATCAGGTACGAAACGAATCATGTGCTGGATTCTAGATATTCAAGACGGGATTTGTACCTCTCGTAAAAGAGAGAGATATCACTTGACTCCTCGTATGAGCGAGACTGTAGAAATGTATGGCTGCACTATAGACGAACGTCGTCTATTTCACATAGTCGAACTCAGTGAACGAGAAAGCAGTCGAATCAAATAAGGTGGCTTATCCATGCCTTATGTTCGACAAAAGATATCGTGACAAAAGGATCATCAACCGGAATCATCAGTAACGTTCGTAAGATTACGAACAAACTCTATTCGAGATAGGTAGTCATAGTGTCTTGCTAGAGACCCCTATGACTTGTATAAACGAAATAGAGATTTCGGGTTATACTGCTATATCGGATGAGCCTACAGGGTCATACACACAGGAAACGAGACTTCAATCACACTCTTGAACCTCTTGGGTCTCACCAAAAGTTTGTCAAAAGTGATTCAACCCTAATTTCGGTTTAATTTTGGAAAGACTTGAAGCCCGGAACGGACGGTCCAGAAATGCATGTGGACCATCCGTTCCAGTAAGCCAGAACGCATTAGTGGCCCGTCGGGTCTGGACCTGGCGGACCGTCCGTTCCAGACCCTTCCGCCTTGGTTTTTTCGTCGTTTTCTTGTGCGTTTTGTCCTTCCCTGCTTGTATAACCCTGTAGACTCATTCGATATAGTAGTATAACCCGAAATCTCTATTCCGGATATACAAGTCATAGGCGGTCTCTAGCAAGACACTATGACTACCTATCTCGAATGGCGTTTATTCGTGATCTTACGAACGCCAGTGGTGATTCCGGTTGATGATCCTTTTGTATCGCGATATCATATGTCGAACATAAGGCATGGACAAGCCACCTTATTTGATTCGAGTGCTTTCTCGTTCACTGAGTTCGATATCTGAAATAGACGACGTTCGTCTATAGTGCGGCCACACATTTCTACAGTCTCGCTCATACGAGGGGCCCAGCAATATCTCTCTCTTTTACGAGAGGTACAAATCTCATCTTGACTATCTACAATCCAACACATGATTCGTTTCATACCTGATACACGCCTTTATAGTCCTCCTGTTACGCAGGACGTTTGACGTATTCAAAGTACGCAATGGTCTAACCTCGGGACATGGACCGATCGGTCTAGTGATTCGGTCTGAACGGCAGAACGGTCTAGACCATTCGGTCTGAACGTCCAGACCGTTCAATCTTGGCCTAGACCGATTGGTCCAGAGGACCAGACCGATCGGTCCAGGCGAAAAACATGATCAGATCTCTTTTTCGTCGTTTCAGACCCGAATTCGACCCGACTTTTTCCTGCGAACTCAGAATTCTAACCTCTTGCACACCATACAACAATGAACATGTAATCTACTTTAGATCTACAATAAATTCATGTATAGCATCCAAAAACAAACACGGATTCAGATGATCAAATCCTATAATGTGCGTGATCGGGTTCCAACAAAATCATACAGAGCAACCAGGCTCTGATACCACTATTGGAATTCCTGGGATCTGTACAGCGAATCTAATTCCCAAGGGATCGGTTCTAGGGTTTGCACAACAGATGCAAAACAAAAATTTTGATGAAACCCTAAAACCTAGCATGCATGATCTTGTAGAAACGTTAGAACGCTTACCTCAATCGATCCGGGGCCTGTATCAATCGAAGATTTCGTCCAATCGCTAAAGGCAGGAAGAATACTCGCCCTCTACACGTATCCACACGGTGGAAAGGATTCCAACGGTTGGAACTCGTCTGCCAGGACTGAAGAACACGTTCTTCTTTGCGCAAGGGGTTCAGGGATCTTTCTTTTGAGTTTTTCCACTCTCAAAACCTCTCAACAAGGTCTGAAAGTCGAGATCTCAAGGTAGGAGGCGTTCCCCAAAGTTTCTTGCCCTTAAAACCCTAATTTGGGTGAGATAAGGAAATCCCGACGTCTAAACCGATCAGTCTGGAATATTTTCTGGACTAAGCAACATTTGCACGTTATCTCTGGACTGATCGGTCTACGTCTAGACCGATCGGTCCAGAGCTTCTGGACCGAACGGTCTGGCCTCCGCTCCACCGGAAAATTCTCGCTTTTCTCACGCGTTTGTCCTTTCCTGTGTGTGTGACCCTGTAGGCTCATCCGATATAGCAGTATAACCCGAAATCTCCATTTCGGTTATACAAGTCATAGGCGGTCTCTAGCAAGATACTATGACTACCTATCTCGAATAGAGTTTGTTCGTGATCTTACGAACGTCGGTGATGATTCCAGTTGATGATCCTTTTACATCACGATATCATAAGTAGAACATAAGGTATGGAGAAGCCACCTTATCAGATTCGACTGCTTTCTCGTTCACTGAGTTCGATTGTGTCAAATAGACGACGCTCGTCTATAGTGCGGCCACACATTTCTACAGTCTCGCTCACACGGGGGGCCCAACGATATCTCTCTCTTTTACGAGAGGTACAAATCTCATCTTGACTATCTACAATCCAGCACATGATTCTTGTCGTACCTGATACACGCCTTTATAGTCCTCCTGTTATGCAGAACGTTTGACTCATTCAAAGTACGCAACTCCTCATGTTGGATTCCGTAGATATTTCAGGTCATAGGATCCAATCATGAAACCGTCATATGAGATTCAAGTCATGACGCTAGTCCATGTGACAATCTCATGCAGGTCAATCTAGTATTCTGTTCTCCAACGAATACCTATGATTGTGATCATATCCAATACCTATGATCATCTCTATGATCATCAATCACACATCATACTAGTCTTAGTATATCATTGTTAAACAATGATATATGACTAGGGAGTTTAGTATTGTTCATAACAATACATGGTGATCACGCAAATCTAGGTGATCGGATTTGAATCAAGTAATAAATACCTAGACTAAACCGATTCCGCAAGCGTATGGATCGATTGTAGTACCAGGGTCGAACACAAGGAGTAGTGGCACAACTAGACTAAATTCTACTACGGCTTGATCAAAGGAAATTTTGATGAAGTGGTGAATGTGAAAGGAAACAAATCTATATATGCTAATACTGAGGGTTTCAATATTGCCCTTGCATGCATGGATAGTTTCTAAAGATCAAGATTCTACGATAATCGTGTTTAATCCGGAAAACTCAAGCGTCTAAACCAGGATGCATCCGGATTAGGGATCTGTTGGTTTAGTGCTCTATGATGTACTGTTATGCGAGCTTTATTATGATACATTTGATGTATTGACACGTTCTATGGTTTTATGGATGAGTGTTTGATTCATTACGTATTGTGCATATTTGATATGTTATGAAATCCAAGTATTGTTATGAACAATACTAAACTCCATAGTCATGTATCATTGTGGGAATAATGATATACTAAGACTAGTATGATGTGTGATTGATGATCATATAGATGATCATAGGTATTGGATACGATCACAATCATAGGTATTCGTTGGAGAACGGAATACTGGATTGACCCGCATGAGATTGTCACATGGACTAGATCAGAACGGAAGGTCCGCACTGGACCGTCCGTTCCATCTGCTGCGGACCGTGCGTTCCAGCTTGTCTTGGAGTGGAACGTCCGTTCTGGCTTCTAAAGTCGAGAACGACCATTCTGCACCGGGAACGTCCGTTCTGCATCCAGAACGGACGGTCCGAGGTCCAGATTCCGAAATTTTTCGTTTCTAGGTCCGATTACGCAACCGTTGCTTAATCTGATCAATTGTAACTCAAATAGACATGATTCATTCTTATGGATGGTCCACAGTGAATAAATGCATGTAAATTGATCATGATATTGGATATGCTTGATTGAGTGGGAGCTTCGAGATTGGGATTACATAATCGAATGGATGGTCTATTCGGATGATGTAATACATCTGATCAAGGAATAATTGTTGATCCTTGATATGTACAATCGTTGCACAGAAACCGGTTAGACCTAGGAGCTCTACAAATAAAGCACTTGTCAAGGCCTCGATCGTACGTGTCATGGGCCATGCCAAAGCTACGTGTGTCGTATTATCTCTGTGAGGCAAGATGGAGAAATGGTGGTTCTCATAGCTGGAAAGTAGATGCTTGATCTAAGTGTGGTTTCGAAAATCCCTTATTTATGTAATGCGAAGTGTGTACCTCCCATTACTAGAGCGCTTGTCAAGGCATCGATCGTCCGTAACACGGGTCATGCCAAAGCTGAGCGTGCGAGATTATCTTTGTGAGGCAGGGTGGGAAATTGTGGTTCCCACAGCTTGAATATGGTTTACCTTAGGTTAAGTTGTCGAGTTTGACTTGAGACTTAACGGTATAGATGAGACGAGTATGCAATGATATTTGATATCATAGTCTCATAAAACGATCTAAGAGTCACATTGGATGTGATTGACATTAGATGTCTACCTAAATAGCGTAAGGCTGAGTGTAACAACTCATTCTTATGTGAAATACGGATCTTAGTCCCATATAGAAAATTATTGTAGGGTTAGTTTTCTTTATGGGAATATAGCTTGTGTTTGCATCTACGTTGTCATTGGTTGATGATGGACTAGCTGGTAGTAGATCATGGATATGTTGACATTGATTGATGATGGACTAGTTGGTAGTAGATCATTGATAGAATCTGTATTTTTGTTTTGTTCATTCTGTTTTGTCTCTTTTTGTAGGACATGGCGTCAACCGGTAGCGTACCGAGTTTGACGATACGATCTATCCTTGAGAAGGATAAGTTGACCGGGACGAACTTCTTAGACTGGATCCGGAACTTGAGAATTGTTCTCAAGCACGATAAGAAGTCATACGTCCTGGAAGGGGCTCCACCAGAGCCTGCGGCCAACGCCACGAGAGCCATCAAAGATGTTTGGTTGAAGCATCAGACTGACGACAATGAGATCTCAGTCTCATGTTGGGAAGCACAACCCCGAATCTGCAGAGGCAGTTTGAGGGAAAGGGGGGCCCAACGATATCTCTCTCTTTTACGAGAGGCTAGCGCGTACTGAAAAATAAAAGACGCTAAAAGCTCTAGTGAAGACGGAGATGCCGAGAGGCAGCTCCGTCAACACCCACGTCCTCAACATGCGGGCTCATGTTGAGGAAGTTGAGCGTATGAGAGTGAAGCTCGATGGTGACTTGGTTGCAGACTTGATCCTGATGTCATTACCCGAGAACTATAACCAGTTCGTGATGCAGTACCATATGCATGGGATGACTAAGAGCTTAGCCGAACTGCATGGGATGCTGAAATCGGTTGAGCAGGATATCGTGGTGCCCAAGACTGTGCTTGTGTGGAGAAAAACTCCAGCAAGACGCAGCGGGGCAAAGCCAAAAAAAAGGCGGCGAAGAAGGCAAAAGTTTCCTCTACGTCTAAGCCTAAACCCGATAAGGGTGATTGTCATTACTGCGGAGTGTCTGTACACTGGAAGCGTAATTGTCTATTTTACTTGGAGGATCTAAGGGACAAGAAGCTTGGTTAAGCTTCTGCCTCAGGTATTCATGTTATAGAAGCTAACATCTATACTACATCTTCGTGGGTATTGGATACCGGAAGTGCCTCACACATTTGTGAAAATGTGCAGGGACTAAGAAGAAGTAGGATGTTAGCTAAGGGAGAAGCGGATCTACGCGTCGAAAATGGAGCAAGAGTTGCTGCATTGTGTGTTGGCATTTATGATTTGCATCTTCCTTCTTGACTTGTTTTAGAATTAAGTAATTGTTACTATGTGCCTGCGATTAGCAGAAACATTATTTCTATTTCTTGTCTGGATTTGGATGGTTTTCGATTTGTTATTGAGAACTCGAGTTTGATGATTTATCGAGACGATATTTACTATGGTAATGGTTATCTAGTGAATAGTTTATACGTCTTGTATGATCAGCCTTCGAACTCAACGTCATCCATCTATAACGTGAGTACGAAACGGTTTAAGCCGAATGACTTAAACCCGACCTTCCTCTGGCATTGTCGTCTAGGCCATATAAACGAGAAACGCATACAGAAGCTTCATTCTGAAGGTCTTCTGGATTCTTTTGACTTTGAGTCTCTTGAATCTTGCGAGTCTTGTTTAATGGGCAAGATGACAAAGTACCCTTTCAAGGGGAAAGGACAGAGAGCGACAGAGTTATTGGACCTGATACATAGTGATGTATGCGGACCAATGAGTTGTCCAGCTAGAGGAGGTTATCTGTATTTTGTTACGTTCACTGATGATTTCAGTCGATACGGTTATGTCTATTTGATGAGACATAAGTCTGAAACACTTGAAATGTTCAAGGCTTTCAGAAACGAAGTACAAAACCAGCTTGGCAAGACGATCAAGAAATTTCGATCAGATCTTGGTGGCGAGTATATGAGCCAAGAGTTCACTGACGGTCTGGTTGATTGTGGTATTGTACCACAGTGGAATGACATGTCTGAACGGAGGAACCGAACACTGTTAGACTTGGTTCGGTCTATGATGAGTCAGATAGATGTTCCCAAGTCATTTTGGGGCTATGTTTTAGAGACCGCTGCGTACCTGCTGAAAAGTAGTCCAACGAAGTCGGCTGAAACGACACCATATGAGATATGGACGGGGAAGCATCCCGCGTTGTCGTTTGTCAGAATTTGGGGTTGCGACGCTTACGTGAAGCGTCAGATGACTAATAAGTTATCC
>NW_010967229.1:20609-21032 GCF_000463585.1 Tarenaya hassleriana
CAGAGTGTCGACAGATGACAACATTGCCGATCCGTTGACGAAGCCTCTCCCTTCGTCGAAGCATGAGTGTCACGTTAGGGATATTGGCAGATGTTTAGCAGTCCATGATTAGAGCAAGTGGGAGATTATTGGTTTACTGCTCTATGATATACTGTTATGCGAGCTTTATTATGATACATTTGATGTATTGACACGTTATATGGTTTTATGGATGAGTGTTTGATTCATTACGTATTGTGCATACTTGATATGTTATGAAATCCATGTATTGTTATGAACAATACTAAACTACATAGTCATGTATCATTGTGGGAATAATGATATACTAAACTAGTATGATGTGTGATTGATGGACATATAGATGATCATAGGTATTGGATATGATCACAATCATAGGTATTCGTTGGAGAACGGAATACTGGA
>NW_010967229.1:21678-22741 GCF_000463585.1 Tarenaya hassleriana
AACATACCCGTATGGAGTCCACCATAGGGTCCAGCCATAACCCTAGTCAAGTCCATGACTAGGGGCGTCTCACACGCCCGTCAAGTCCATGACGTTGGCCGTGTCAAGTCCATGACACAATAAACACAATACCCGTATGGAGTCCACCATACGGTTCTGCCATAGCCCTAGTCAAGTCCATGACTAGGGGCGTCTCGCACGTCCGTCAAGTCCATGACGTTGGCCGTCGTGTCGCACACGACTATATCACAAACACAATCATGCTGCACTCGTCGCACGAGTGAGCTACAAACGTGGCAATCAATGTGCATATCTTCCCAATACAATCACGCGTATCGCGGTATTTGGCCCCGACCGAGATACCGATTAACGCCATGCAAACTACCCCGTATAATCACGCAACGAGTCACTCGTATAGTTGAATCACACATCTCACGCACGCGGGATTCGAAAATCGTCTGAAAAGGGGTTCCGTACCCTAGAACGGTCGGTCCAGGGTGTGGACCGGTCGGTCCAGGGGTCCCATGCTGTCCCGGGGCCTCTCGGGACAATTTTTGAGGTCTGGAACGCAGACCGTTCGGTCTGGGGATGCCAGAACGTCCGATCTGGGTCACCCAGACCGTCGGGTCTGCAAAAACAGACCGTCCGTTCCAGCGGTGTTCTCTCTCGCGAAACAGTTTTCTGGTCCGACTTCGTTCGACCATATCTCCCTCATTTCTCAACCAAATTCAGTCCCGTTTGTTGCTAAATGTTCATTGAAGTGTCCTCTATCTAATCCAAGCAACAAACCATCGAAATGACACAATAGCACGCTCAGAACGAGCTCACACAGATGGAACTCGAGCCACTCACCTCTGTTTCAGCTCAGATCTGGTTTTTGCCGGCTTTCAGGGTGTTTTCCAATCTGTTTCTGGTCGGAAACCTCTTCTAGACACTCTAGGGATGTCTCCCTTCGTGTTCCCGAGCTCCCCTTGCGTCGATTCTCCCTGGCTTTCGCCCCTTCCTCTCTGTTTCTCCTCTCCCCCTCTTTTCTCTGTTTTTGTCCGAAAATGGTGAAACCTCC
>NW_010967229.1:23394-27426 GCF_000463585.1 Tarenaya hassleriana
TAATTTAAATAATTTATACGGGAATCGGGGTATTACAAATCCTCCCCCCTTAAAAAGAATTCGTCCTCGAATTCAAAATCTCGTGATGTCACCAAGATTTTTTCGTATCCGATATCATCACCAAAGCACAATCCAGATTGTCATGTCATTAGAAAACATAAGTATGATACAAACCGAACGTCATGTGAAAGAGTTCGTACAACGCTCAAGTAAATAGATGCGGATAAGTACTATGCATCTCTGCCTCGGGTTCCCAGGTCATGTCTGAGGCCCCTTGGCTCCGCCAGAAAACCTTCACGAGTGACACCTCCTTCGTCCGCAGCTTCTTGACCTTCCGGTCCACTATCTTCGGAGACCCCTTGGCTCCGCCACAAGACCTTCACAAGTGACACTTCCTTCGTCCGTAGCTTATTGACCTTCCGGTCCACTATCTACAGCGGCTCGTCTCGAAAACGCGTAGCCTCCGTAAACTCCAATTCCTGTGGCTGTAGCACGTGAGAAGGGTCCGCTACGTACCTCCGCAGCATCGACACGTGGAACACATCATGGACGTTGCCTAACTCCGACGGCAATCCAAGGCAGTATGCCACAGCTCCCACTCTCGCGATCACGGGGTAAGGTCCGATGTATCGCGGCTTCAGCTTCCCGCTCTGCCCGAACGTCGCATGACCCCGCATCGCCTGTACTCGGAGAAAGGCATAATCTCCGACCTCAAGCGCGAAGTCTCGTCTCCGCTGATCGGCATACGACTTCTGCCGATCCTGCGCCGTCTTTAGATGGGCGCGAATCCTCCGTATCACCTCTGTGGTCTCCTCCACAATCTCCGGCCCGAACTCTCGGCGCTCGCCAATCTCCGTCCAGCACAACGGTGTCTTGCACGGTCGCACAACGTCATGTACTGGTCCTACGGAGCTCCCCACTCCAGGATACAATGATGAGGACCTCGATATCTCGAGCGATGCATCAAACTATGTCTTGCGGGACAACGTCATGTACTGGTCCTACGGAGCTCCCCACTCCAGGATACAATGATGAGGACCTCGATATCTCGAGCGATGCATCAAACTATGTCTTGCGGGTGAAGGAACGCATGGAGCTAATGATAGCTTGGATCGGGAGCACGGAGTTAGGAGTTCAACGAGATATCTTGGAGCTTAAGCAATGCTTGGAATGCAAGGATTGCATGGATTGCTTGGAACGCAAGGAGCACACGGAGAAGTCCAATTCCGAGGAGATCAATGATATTTATAAGGCAAAATGGGATTTCCAAAACTTGAGGGTTGCACGACCAAAGGTTAAGCCCGCTCCGCCCAAAATTCGAGCCAAGACGCGCATTCTTCAACAACGTTCCAACACGTTCATTTCCGACGCATTGAAGTAACTCCGTTTTGAAAGATCAAGCCCAACTCACTTTAGTGAAGCTCAAGGACGTCACATTATCAAGATTTTGGTCCAAAAATAATGCCAAGTCGAGCTGAGTTTCATGACATATTGCAACAACTACATTTTTCAATTTCTAGGCACATTTATGAGTAGTCTTGCATGTGTTTTGTGCATTTAATGCACTAGCTGTTGGAGCCTTTGTTCTCTCTTTAAATTCAGATGTAAACATCACAATTTGGTAGTCTTGTTGAATGAATTTCGTTTTTGTTGAGTTTATCTCCAAACAATCTTTCGGTTTGTCCGAAAATCCCGAGCTCGGTGCGTCCGGCTCATCCTTCGGTTTGTCCGAAGCCATACTCGCCATCTTCCCCTTCGTTTCCGTCATCCATTATCTGATTCTCTCTTGAATTCGAGTGCCACTTGAGTGAGCCGGTGATTGAGAGAGTTTCCCGTAAATCCCCTTCGATTAACCCCGTTTGTTCGTGAATTCGAGAGCCGCCTAACGCGAGCCGGTGATTGCGATCAGACTTGCTTCCATCCTCCTCCGTGCGTACATCATTTTGGTATCAGAGCTTGCTCGAGCCATAGGACGTTCCCCGGGTGAGATCTATCCTTTTATAATTTCGTTGTATTGTCATTTCAATTTCGTTTCATAACAAAACCGAAAACTGTTCCAAAAAAAAAAACAAAAACACAAGTTCCAAAAATCTGAGTTGTATTGCTTCGAATTCGCAGGTTGTAAACGAGAGTTTCGAGCGAGATTCATGAGCCTTAAGCACAGCTAATTCACGGTGATATCTCTCCTTGATCGAGCTTTATCCATTGTTTCGTGATTAACGATTTGGATGTGTCATTGTTCACCGTTCATCTTCCAAAATCAGATTTGTGTGATCACTTCCTTTGCTTGGTATATCGAACAGCTTGTGTGAAGAACATTGTGAATCATTTGCACGTTTATGTGTGTCTAGAATCGTGTTATCCTTGCTCACGTTGATTGACATATCATTCGAAATCTGCAACCGAAAAATCTGTTTTAAACGCGTGATTACGAAGAACCGTTGATTGTTATCACTCGTCCATTTAACAACGTTCCAACACGTTCATTTCCGACGCATTGAAGTAACTCCGTTTTGAAAGATCAAGCCCAACTCACTTTAGTGAAGCTCAAGGACGTCACATTATCAAGATTTTGGTCCAAAAATAATGCCAAGTCGAGCTGAGTTTCATGACATATTGCAACAACTACATTTTTCAATTTCTAGGCACATTTATGAGTAGTCTTGCATGTGTTTTGTGCATTTAATGCACTAGCTGTTGGAGCCTTTGTTCTCTCTTTAAATTCAGATGTAAACATCACAATTTGGTAGTCTTGTTGAATGAATTTCGTTTTTGTTGAGTTTATCTCCAAACAATCTTTCGGTTTGTCCGAAAATCCCGAGCTCGGTGCGTCCGGCTCATCCTTCGGTTTGTCCGAAGCCATACTCGCCATCTTACCCTTCGTTTCCGCCATCATTATCTGATTCTCTCTTGAATTCGAGTGCCACTTGAGTGAGCCCGTGATTGAGAGAGTTTCCCGTAAATCCCCTTCGATTAACCCCGTTTGTTCGTGAATTCGAGAGCCGCCTAACGCGAGCCGGTGATTGCGATCAAACATGTTTAGAGTGCATTAAAATATTTTTAGAGTGCGTCGAACCATGTTTAGAGTTCATCCAAACATATTTAGAGTGCCCCGGAACATGTTTAGAGTTCGTCTAAACATGTTTAAAGTGCATCCAAACATGTTTAGAGTGCATTAAAACACTTTTAGAGTGCGTCAAAACATGTTTAAAGTGCGTCGAAACATGTTTAGAGTGCAATAAAAGATGTTTAGAGTTCGTCGAAACATGTTTAGAGCACGTCGAAACATATTTAGAGTGCATCCAAACTTGTTTAAAGTGCGTCAAAACATACTAAGAGTGCATCCAAACATGTTTAGAGTGCATTAAAATATTTTTAGAGCGGAAATGAACGTGTTGGAACGTTGTTGAAGAACGCGCGTCTTGGCTCGAATTTTGGGCGGAGCGGGCTTAACCTTTGGTCGTGCAACCCTCAAGTTTTGGAAATCCCATTTTGCCTTATAAATATCATTGATCTCCTCGGAATTGGACTTCTCCGTGTGCTCCTTGCGTTCCAAGCAATCCATGCAATCCTTGCATTCCAAGCATTGCTTAAGCTCCAAGATATCTCGTTGAACTCCTAACTCCGTGCTCCCGATCCAAGCTATCATTAGCTCCATGCGTTCCTTCCCCCGCAAGACATAGTTTGATGCATCGCTCGAGATATCGAGGTCCTCATCACTAAACATGTTTGGATGCACTCTAAAAGTGTTTGGATGCACTCTATACGTGTTTCGACGCACTCTAAATATGTTTGGATGAACTCTAAACATGGTTCGACGAACTCTAAAAATATTTTAATGCACTCTAAACATGTTTGGATGCACTCTTAGTATGTTTTGACGCACTTTAAACAAGTTTGGATGCACTCTAAATATGTTTCGACGTGCTCTAAACATGTTTCGACGAACATCTTTTATTGCACTCTAAACATGTTTCGACGCATTCTTAAAAGGTTTAATGCACTCTAAACATGTTTGGATGCACTCTAAAC
>NW_010967229.1:28794-29524 GCF_000463585.1 Tarenaya hassleriana
GCATTTCATGCGGCCTTTGCGCTGGGAGGATACTCGTGTTTTCTATCCTTTTCTCCATGCAAACATTCTCCTCCCGAGTTTGGAACACCTGCAAATCAAAAACATCATCTAGGGCAACAAATATATTAGTGCAGCAAGTGTTCTTCCCGAGATGTTTGTAAAAATATTTCCTTTGAAAAACCCATGATATCGAGGTCCTCATCATTCCCTCCCTCTTCTGGAGGTTTCGTCCTCGAAACTGTTTTTCCTACATCAAACGGTGCCAAGTCAGCATTAGTGAAAATATAAGTTATGTCATACTTACCTTGGTCTTGGCGTGCTTCGAATATTCCTAACACTTTCTTTCGAGCCTTTTCCCGTTTGAATTGTTTCTCCTTTGTGAGGCCATGGTTGTTGTGTTGAACCTTTTCCCGCCTGAAAGATTTATTCCTATTTATATCCATGAGTCCGTGGTTAGGACTACGCATTTCATGCGGCACCCCCTTCGATTACCCCCGTTTGTTCGTGAATTCGAGAGCCGCCTAACGCGAGCCGGTGATTGCGATCAGACTTGCTTCCATCCTCCTCCGTGCGTACATCATACAAGCTCTGAGCATGTCCTCCAAAGTCTGTATAGTCCGCTCCGACTGACCGTCTGTCTGAGGATGATATGTCGTACTCATCTTGAGCTTCGTCCCCAGCGCCTCCTGAATCGCCTTCCACAAACGGGATGTAAATCGGGCGTCTCTAT
>NW_010967229.1:32552-38234 GCF_000463585.1 Tarenaya hassleriana
GGCTACCTCCATGCCATGAGTCGGTTAGTTCTCCTCATGCTTCTTCAGCTGCCTCGACGTGTAAGTGATTACATGTCCCTCCTGCATCAACACGCAACCGAGTCCGTGTTTGGACGCGTCGGTGTATACCTCATAGAGCATATCCGGTCGTGGCAGTGCCAGGATCGGAGCTGATGTCAACCGCTGCTCCACCAACTCATTCAGCTGTTTCTTCAGCTCGGCCATCTCCGTAGTGCCATCCGGTACGGAGCCTTGGATATAGGCTCAGTACCAGGTAGCACGTCTGTGCCGAAGTCAACCTCTCGACCAGGTGGTAATCCCGGAAGGTCATCGGGAAAGACGTCTGGAAATTCCAGGGCAACCGGCGTATCCTCCCGTCTCCTCTCTGACTCCTGTGTAGCTGTAATAACTACTAGGAAAGCCTCATTGCCCTTCCTGATCATCTTCTCGGCCTTCAGTGCCGAGATGATCGGGTCTGCTGTTGGCGCTCCTCTACCCCTGAACTCAAACCCTCCGAAGTCGTCCGCGAACCAGATCGTCCTCTTGGGACTGTTGGGTTTCCTGGGATCTCATGAGCGAATCCTATTCCTAAGAGATCGATTCTAGGGTTTGCGCAGCGGATATAAAACAAAAATTTAATAAACCCTAGAACCATGCTTCTAATGAATCGTAGAAACGTTAGAACGCTTACCTCAATCGATCCGGCGCCTGTATCAATCGAAGAACACGTCTGATCACGAAAGGGAGGAAGATTACCTCGCCCTTTACACGTATCCACACTTCGGGATGGATTCCAACGCTTGGAACTTGTCTGCTAGGACTCGAATCCGCTATTAGATTTGTGCTTCGAGAAAAACGGACTTTGATCACACTCTCAATCTCTTGGATCTCTCCAAAAATCTGCTAAGAGTGTTCTGAAGTCGGCTCTTTTTCTCTTTTTCTCATTAGGGTTTTTAATCTCCCTTTTATAAAGTGATTTAACCCTAATTTCGGTTTAATTTCGGAAAAACTGAAGCCCGGAACGGACGGTCCAGAAATGCATGTGGACCGTCCGTTCAACTCTTTAGATAACCTCTATCGTTTCCTCCACAATCTCAGGCCCGAATACATGTCGCTCTCCGATCTCCATCCAACACAAAGGCGTCTTACAAAGCCACCCGTATAAGGCCTCGTAAGGTGGCATACCAATGCTGGCGTTGTAGCTGTTGTTGTATGCAGTCTCGAACAACGTCAAATATTTATCCCAAGGAACAACCCACTCCAGAATACCCCTCTCAACATGTCCTCGAGCGTCTGGATGGTTTGCTCCGATTGTCTGTCTGTCTGAGGATGATAAGTAGTGCTCATCCTCAGCTGAGTCCCCCATCGCGCTCTGAACAGCGCCCCACAGTCGCGCTGTAAACAGAGGATCTCGATCTGAAATGATCTCACTCGAAACTCCATATAATCGGACAATCTCGTCTATGTATATATGTGCCAGCTTCTCCACAGTATACTCTTGCCGGATCGAAATGAAGTGTGCGGACTTCGTTAATCGATGGACGACTACCCAAATAGCATTCTTCTTTGCCGGGGTCATCAGTAATCGAACCACGAAATCCATCGTAATCGAGTCCCACTTCCACTCCGGAATCTCTAAAGACCGTAACTTCCCAATGGGCATCTGCCGCTTTGCCTTCACCTGCTGACAGATCAGGCAGTGTGCTACAAATTCCGCGACTCTCTCTTGATGCCCGGCCATATGTACCACTGTCTCAAACCCTGATACATGTTGCTGGCTCCCGGATGTATAGCCAATCGAGACTGATGAGTCTCTCACAAGATATCCTGTCTCAGCTCATGATCTGGCGGTACACAGAGACGGTGATGAAGCCTCAAGGCATGTTCCTCATCCATCTGATCATATCCTTTCTCACCGTACTTGCTGATCTCATCAATAATCTTCTGCAAGTTTGGATCATGACACTGTCCTGCTATCACCCGTCTCCTCAAACTCGAATCATGATCCTCCTCAATCTCCATATGTCCCAACATAGCTGATAACACAACTATGTTCTCCTGCGAAGATGATAGTACTTGAAAAGCCGATAGAATCTTCTTCCGGCTTAAGGCATCAGCAACTACATTCGCCTTACCCGGATGATACGCAATCTCCAAATCATAGTCGGCTATCTGATGCGCACGCACCGAGTTATATATTACCCGATTCGTACCACTATCCTCAAGTATACGGTAGCTGTAGTAACGGGGTCGAACACGAGGACTAGGTTGTGTTAATCTATCCCTAAGCTAGATTGATGGTTAAATAAAAATATGATTTGTGATGAGTGCGGAATACAAGAAAACAAGTAAAATTAACGGGTTGTAAAACGATGGAATTGAGGCTTTGTGGGTTCGGGATCCCTCAAGAATTGCATGGACGGTTGATGATGCTACAATACCTACAGGTTTATCTTCCAAAAAGGGGGGTTTCAAGCACTTCATCTAGGGTTTGTCTCTCCTGAGCTTAAACCTACTACCTAGAGAACCGATTTACCCATTTCCGAATGATCCAAATGATCTTTAGATGCATTAACGTACCCCATTATGAACCCTAAGCAAGCTAAGCCATCTCCCAATGTGAATAACTCACTCATTCGATGTTTGGTTCCAAACCTCACCCCCATACCCCTATGGTCAATGTGTTCTAACATCATACCAACTAAGATTTCGCCAAAGTTGATAGCATTAAGTACAAAACATCAAACCCATGGAAAAAAACTTAAAGCATCATAGATTAAGCATTTATGTCCATACAAAAATGGGGATCCTTCCCCCACAACAAAGGTTACTACTCCATACCTAGGGTTTCAAAACAGAAAACAAAATGAGGAAACATAGAAAAGGGAAAAGAAAAGCTCAAGATGGTCTTCAATGGTAGCCTCCTTCTTCTCCAAGTTTCATAG
Organism: Tarenaya hassleriana; assembly: GCF_000463585.1. Taxonomy (NCBI): domain Eukaryota; kingdom Viridiplantae; phylum Streptophyta; class Magnoliopsida; order Brassicales; family Cleomaceae; genus Tarenaya; species Tarenaya hassleriana. The sequence continues at coordinate 35,498 of NW_010967229.1, forward strand.
GTCTCCAAAATCTCCTCTTTCACTTCTCCAATGTGTTTTTCTTCAAGTTGGTCGAGTCCCCCTTCTCTCTCCTCAAACTCTCTTTTTTATGCAAGTGCAACAGCTAGGTTTCTCCTCAAAAATCAGGCTTTTCCTTTTTGGACCGGATTTAATAACGGGCGGTCGCTCACTTTTTCTTTAGGGTCGCCCGTTTTCGTCTTCAGGGTCGCCCGTTTTTCTGGTTCCGGGCGACCGTTCGTTTGATCGGGCGACCGCTCGTTCTTCATAGTTCACGGTCGACCGCCTGGTTTCTTGAGCGACCGCCTGGTTTCTTGATTCCGCGTCGAGCGACCGCTCGTTTAAATGGGCGGGCCGCCCACTTTTTCTGATCAAATTCTCGGGCCCAATTTTTCTGATCAAATTCTCGGATGAATTTCGCTAATGGGCGACCGCTCGGCAAAATGAGCGGGCCGTCCATTTTTTCTGAGCTTTCCGGGTCTTCTCGATTCTGCTCCTTTTCCGTGCCTTGTGCTTGAATGTCCTCGTTTGATCATCCTGCATGAAAAATGGAGAAAAGAATCCTACCCATGACCGTCTAACGTCCTATTATGCTTAAGGTATGTGCAAAGTGTGATGTAAGACGTTAGAAAAACCGGTGAAAATCCCGTGTAATCAAATCCCCCCAGACTTGAGGTTTGCTCGTCCTCGAGTAAGTGTGTAGCTATGAAACTATGCAGGGGTGATAAAATATAATCAGAAAACAAATGGGGTTTGAAGTAGATTGGTGGTACGGGTTAGAGTCGCTGTGAATAAAATCGGGTTTGGTGTACTCTATCTTCTCCAACATTCAAACGAAAGTTTATCCATGGGATTTCTATTGTTTCCCGCAACCTAAAATGGAATATCTCTTACTTGCCGAGCATGTCTCCTAAACACATCCCAATCGAGGTCTCTAAAAATTACTTGGCCTACACTTTCACTATTTTTCTCCGCCCTACCTCTTTCCTTTTTATTCTTGTTTTTGCATTCTTTTTCTTTTTCTTTCTTTTTCCTTTTCGTGCAATCCCCGGCTTCTAGGACGTTAGAATTTGACAAGTGTCACTTCTTTTTCTTTTTTCTTTTTCTTGTCCCACAACTTAGACCCGAGCCCTCGTTTTCGATGCACTCATGTCCCCGAATGATTTTCATTAACGTGATGATGACAGAAGAGTGTCGGGATGCATCGTATTTTCTAGGGTTTGTTGCTTTCTATAGGCTTCATAATTTAGAGTTCAAAGGGTGGTTCTTAGGGAGACGTTTCGTGCTTGGTTCGTAACTTCTACTCCATCTAGACTTTAGGAGACAAAATCATCCTACGTAACATCCATTCGCTCTAGGGTTGGATCAGCTATTTCTACCTCACCCGACAATCCATTCAACTCTTTAGATAAATCTAAACTTAGCTCCTAGAACCTTACCAAACCAATCCTCACTCTATACCCCCACATTGTTATCCGGCCAAATTTTCGAGAGGAAAACCTTATGCAAGTGTGTGTGTGTGTGTGGTCCTAGATCTATATGCACATATGCAACCTATTAGTGGTGATTCATGCAAGTATGAACAAAATGCAAGACTTGTTTTTTTTTCGATGGATATGGAATGCATGATTCTAAGTGCAATTGATGCATGATGTGTAGAGTTCATGGGTACGATGTATGTTAGTTGTTGGGTTTTCCTGGGATCTCTAGAGCGAATCCTATTCCTAAGAGATCGATTCTAGGGTTTGCGCAGCGGATATAAAACAAAAATTTAATAAACCCTAGAACCATGCTTCTAATGAATCGTAGAAACGTTAGAGCGCTTACCTCAATCGATCCGGGGCCTGTATCAATCGAAGAACACGTCTGATCACGAAAGGCAGGAAGATTACCTCGCCCTCTACACGTATCCACAATTCGGGATGGATTCCAACGTTTGGAACTTGTCTGCTAGGACTCGAATCCGCTATTCGATTTGTGCTTCGAGAAAAACGGACTTTGATCACACTCTCAATCTCTTGGATCTCTCCAAAAATCTGCTAAGAGTGTTCTAAAGTCGGCTCTTTTTCTATCCTTTTATTAGGGTTTTTAATCTCCCTTTTATAAAGTGATTTAACCCTAATTTCGGCAAATTCCAACGTCCTAGAAGCCCGGGATTGCAAGAAAAGCAAAAAGAAAGAAAAAGAAAAAGAATGCAAAAACAAGAATAAAAAGGAAAGAGGTAGGGCGGAGAAAAATAGTGAAAGTGTAGGCCAAGTAATTTTTAGAGACCTCGATTGGGATGTGTTTAGGAGACATGCTCGGCAAGTAAGAGATATTCCATTTTAGGTTGCGGGAAACAATAGAAATCCCATGGATAAACTTTCGTTTGAATGTTGGAGAAGATAGAGTACACCAAACCCGATTTTATTCACAGCGACTCTAACCCGTACCACCAATCTACTTCAAACCCCATTTGTTTTCTGATTATATTTTATCACCCCTGGATAGTTTCATAGCTACACAACTTACTTGAGGAGGAGCAAACCTCAAGTCTGGGGGGATTTGATCATACGGGATTTTCACCGGTTTTTCTAACGTCTTACATCACACTTTGCACATACCTTAAGCATAATAGGACGTTAGACGGTCATGGGTAGGATTCTTTTCTCCATTTTTCATGCAGGATGATCAAACGAGGACATTCACGCACAAGGCACGGAAAAGGAGCAGAATCGAGAAGACCCGGAAAGCTCAGAAA
>NW_010967229.1:38693-40643 GCF_000463585.1 Tarenaya hassleriana
ACTGATATATCGAATGAGCCTACAGGGTCACACACGCAGGGAAGGACGAAACGTGCGAGAAAACGACGGAAAAACCGAGACGGAAGGGTCTGGAACGGACGGACCAGAAGTCCGGAACGGACGGTCCGCCGTGCCACCAACTAGCCGATCGCTCTGTTAAATATCCTGCTGGAATACTTGAGGACGTACCATTAAAAGTCGGGAATTTCTATATCCCGGTTGATTTCATGGTTCTAGACATGGACGAGGATTCCAAGGTACCAATCATTCTTGGTCGTCCGTTTCTTAACACTGCAGATGTTGTCATTCATGTTCGAGCAGATAGACTCACCATGAAGATTGGCGATGAGACGGTAGAATTCACTCTGGACAAAAATCTCAAGCAATCGTCATCCACTGAATCTGCATGTTTCATCGATACCTTCGGGTCCCTAGCTAAAAAGGTAATGCATCGATTTCATCATGATGATCCTTTAGAACTCAATCTTTTATCGCAGGACAACATCTACATCGATATAAACCAGATGTGGATCTACGGTCGCATTTTAGAGCACGAAGAATTTTTGGGAAATCACAAGTTAGACAAGATAGTGTCTCGCCCTCACACGATCGTGTCCAAAGCCGCAATGTTGTTTGCGCAAATCAGTCATCTGACCCGATCGTGTCTCGGCTGCCACACGATCGTGTTGCCGGTACTTCAACTTTCAGAAAATTTCAGTCATCTGACCCGATCGTGTATGTTGAGGCACACGATCGTGTCTCCCTCTCGGATCAAATTTCAATTCGAACTGCTCACAATTAGACCTGATAGTGTCTGACAGTACCACACGATCGTGTTGTTGGGTTTTCTGGGATCTCATGAGCGAATCCTATTCCTAAGAGATCGATTCTAGGGTTTGCGCAGCGGATATAAAACAAAAATTTAATAAACCCTAGAACCATGCTTCTAATGAATCGTAGAACTGTTAGAACGCTTACCTCAATCGATCTGGGGCCTGTATCAACTGAAGAACACGTCCGATCACGAAAGACAGGAAGATTACCTCGTCCTCTACACGTATCCACAATTCGGGATGGATTCCAACGTTTGGAACTTGTCTGCTAGGACTCGAATCCGCTATTCGATTTGTGCTTCGAGAAAAACGGACTTTGATCACACTCTCAATCTCTTGGATCTCTCCAAAATTCTGCTAAGAGTGTTCTAAAGTCGGCTCTTTTTCTATCCTTTTATTAGGGTTTTTAATCTCCCTTTTATAAAGTGATTTAACCCTAATTTCGGTTTAATTTCCGAAAAACTGAAGCCCGTAACGGATGGTCCAGAAATGCACGTGGACCGTCCGTTCCAGCACGTAGAACGGACGGTCTGCTCACGTGGACCGTCCGTTCCAGACTTTCTGGAACGGACAATCCGTTCTGGACCGTCAGATCTGGCACGGCGGACCGTCCGTTCCGGACTTCTGGTCCGTCCGTTCCAGACCCTTCCGTCTCGGTTTTTCCGTCGTTTTCTCGCACGTTTCGTCCTTCCCTGCGTGTGTGACCCTGTAGGCTCATTCGATATATCAGTATAGTCCGAAATCTCTATTCCGGATATACAAGTCATAGGCGGTCTCTAGCAAGACACTATGGCTACCTATCTCAAATAGAGTTTGTTCGTGATCTTACGAACGCCAGAGATGATTCCGGTTGATGATCCTTTTGTATCATGATATCATATGTCGAACATAAGGCATGGACAAGCCACCTTAACTGATTCGACTGCTTTCTCGTTCACTGAGTTCGACTGTCTGAAATAGACGACGTTCGTCTATAGTGCGGCTACACATTTCTACAGTCTCGCTCACACGAGGGGCCCAGCGATATCTCTCTCTTTTACGAGAGGTACAAATCCCGTCTTGACTATCTACAATCAAGCACATGATTTGTTTCGTATCTGATACACGCCTTTATAGT
>NW_010967229.1:40805-46377 GCF_000463585.1 Tarenaya hassleriana
GTGATCGTATCCAATACCTATGATCATCTATGTGATCATCAATCACACATCATACTAGTCTTATTCTTATTATGTCGTTATTCCCATAACGACATAAGACTAGGGAGTTTAGTATCATTCATAATGATACATGGATTTTATAACAGATCTAGTATGCAAGAACATGTTATGAATCAAATACTCTCATAAAACCGTAGAAAGTATCAATACATTATATGTATCTGAACAAAGCTCATAAACAGTACATCGTAGAGTACTAAACCAACAATCTCCCACTTGCTCTAATCATGAACTACTAAACATCTAATGCCCATATCCCTAACATGACTCTCATGCTTCGACGAAGGGAGAGGCTTCATCAACGGATCGGCAATGTTATCATCTGTCGACACTTTGCAAATGTGCATGTCTCCTCTGTCTATAATATCCCTGATAAGGTGAAATCGTCTGAGTATGTGTTTGGATCGTTGATGGGATCTGGGTTCTTTCGCTTGTGCGATCGCTCCATTGTTGTCACAATACAGAGCAATGGGGCTATCAGCACTTGGAATGACACACAAGTCGCCAACAAACTTCCTGATCCAAACAGCTTCCTTTGCTGCGTCCGACGCTGCAATATACTCAGCTTCTGTAGTAGAATCTGCAACGGTCACCTGCTTGGAACTCTTCCAGCTAACAGCGCCTCCGTTTATGCAGAAAACATAGCCAGACTGCGATCTGTAGTCATCCGGGTCTGACTGGAAACTAGCATCGGTGTAACCTCTTACAGCGAGCTCGTCTTCCGACCCACCGTATACCAAGAATACATCCTTAGTCCTTCTCAAGTACTTTAGGATGTTCTTGACGGCGATCCAGTGCGACTCACCTGGATCTGACTGGTATCTACTCGTAATGCTCAACGCGTAGGATACATCCGGTCGAGTACAAAGCATGACATACATGATGGATCCAATTGCCGAAGCATATGGAATCTGGTCCATGCGTTCTCGCTCATCAGGTGTCGTAGGACACTGACTCCTGCAGAGAACTGTGCCACTACTCATCGGTGCAAGCGAATTCTGTTGTCAGTCTTCGGTAAGTCCGATGGTTGGCTTGGAAGAGGCGATTCCAGCCCGCGAGTTGAAAAATATCCCTGATTCTCTCGTACAGTTGCTTTGGTAGAATGCGATGATGCACGAACTTTGAAGCTCTGATTCCTCTGTTTTGGACTCGATGTAGGACGAGTGCTTCCTCGTCGGATTGGGGTTGGAATGGAGTTGGTTCCATAAAAGGTGCATCGGCATTGATGGGAGTCGTATCTACGAGACTTGAGAAAGGCATTCCCTGCGGCTTGAAGTCATGGAGGATGGGTATTCTGTCCAAAATGTATTTGCGCGCTGAAAAATGTGAAGAATTCGTCACAAAAAACGGGCGGGCCGCCTGCTTTTGCGAGCGGTCGCTCGTTTTCTTGGATTGAAACAATAGATTCCAGGCGACCGCTCGGACGGTCGGTGAAAACGGGTCGGGCGGTCCGCCTGAAGAGGCGAGCGACCACTCGTTTTCATCCGCAAGTCGGCGGTCGCTCGAAAAACTGAGCGGACCGCCCATTTTTTCTATGAAAAAAAATTTATCTGACCCGATTTCAAAGAAATGTTGCATAAACATGAAGTCCGACAAGATTATCAACATTGAAGCACGTCAAAACATCATATAATAATACCGACAATCCAAAAAGAGCAGCACGAGATAAGAGTTTTAAACACATGAAAACATCGTTCTACGGGAAATGTTAAACGTTCTATCCTAACGCTGATCGAATCAAGGGGTCGTCTTCTTGTTCCTCTTGCTGGCCCCGGATGCAGATGAGCCTTCTTCCTCGGACTCCTGGTCTGACTCTCCCGCATCGGAGTCGTCGTTACCCATCATCTTCTCACACGCTCGCATTATCTCTTGTTGGGCACTCTCTATCGATGTTGTGAGTGTGGCTTCCAAAGTGCCCATCTGATCTTCCATGGATTCCTCGAGGGAGGTGAGTCGGGGGCCGAAGCTTTCTAGCTTCTGCAAGATGAGGTCAAGCCGAGGGTCGGGAGTGGAGCTCGATTGACCCTCAACTCCCGATGTCGAGGGGTCAGTTGCTCTTCCTCTCCCGATTCTCAATCGGTCTGGGGTAATGTCGAGAAAGTCCAGCCGCATGGTATCGGGTGTGAACGTCTCGATCTGATCACACGGGAGCACAAGGCTTCGAGTCATCCCGTCATCGCCCTTGAAGATCCACTGCCATCCCGTTCGCTGAATGTGCCCTCGGAGTCAGAGGGCGTCCATGTCCAGGAGGATATTATTGGTTGTGATGCTCTAGGATGATCCGTGATATGACACTTTAACTTTGTATTGATTCATTGGTTCATGAATGCATTACTCTTCCCGTTATATGATTGGCATGTTTGTTATATTTCGGTATCCCTGAATAATTAGAGAATGATTCTAAACACCCTAGTCAGTTATCATTGTGGGAACAATGATGAATTAAGACTAGCATGAGGTGTGATCGATGCATTGGATGCATATCACAATCATGGGAACTCGTTGTGAACGAGTGACTGGATGACCCGCATGAGATTGTCACATGGACAGAGTCATGACTTGAATCTCATACAGCGGTTCGTTCTTGGATCCTCAGACCTGAGATGTCTAGAGTATCTGATATGAGGAGTGACATGTCTTGACTGCGTCAAACGTCGTCTTTAACCGGATGATTATAACGGCGTTGATCAGATACGTTCACGAATCATATGGAGATAGTAGACATGCAATATGGGACTTGTCACCTCCTCAACAGGAGAGATATCGTTGGGCCCTCTCGTGGAAGTCGGACTATGAAAAACACGTGGCCACGCTATAGATGAACCATGCCCTTGTTCAACATATGATATCGTGAGACAAAAGATCAGAACTCGAGCTGTTACTGCCTTGGTTAGATCACCTCTAACTCAATTCAACGTGGGTAGTCATGGCGTCTTGCTAGAGGCTAACCATGACTTGTAGATCGGGAATGGTTCTCGAGGCTGCTGCAACTGCGAATGGGCCTATAGGGTCACACACCATTAGGGATGGACTTATATGTGAAGTATCGGAAAGGAAGACTTGGATTTGGTCGAAAAACGGTTTTCAGATCAAATCAGAGTGTCGGGACGGTTTCAGCCTTCTGACTCGGACCGAGTCAGTACTTGACTCGGACCGAGTCAGTTCCATGCGAGTCGAAGCCCAGAAAGTGTTTTGGGCTTGGCTGATGTTTTGACTCGGTCGAGTCAAAGTTTTGACTCGGACCGAGTCAATACCCCGAGATTAGATCTCACTTCATATATACTTCACAGATCCTAGCAGATCGGTTCCAAAAGCGTTTGGAATCCTTCCCGTCGGTGTGGATACGTGTAGAGGGACTGTAACTTCAGTCCTAGGTGATTAAACAGGCCCCGGATCGACTCCTACTTCCGTTTCTTCACGAAAGAGGTAAGTATTCGATTCCCACGGTGATATACACGATCTGTTCGGGTTTTGCAGGTTTGGTTGCGTGTGACGTTTGACTAGGTTTAGATCTTTCTTCCGCTGCATGAAACCTAGTAAACCAAACCCTAGATCGATATGATCGCATGCTAGGAACCCGTAGCGACGTAAAACCCAACAGATATGATCATCGACCATATCAGCTTCGTAGAACACTATTCCCGTGTCGACCCGCTGTGCTATCTTTGTGATCATACCACCCACGCAAATGCACGTCTCGTTGGCCTTGGTGGAGGCCAACGTGTGGAGATGCATGGCTACTCGTGAAGCTAAGTCCATGTTGCTCCATGGGCACAGACATACATGTCGAGAGTTGGACCATCATGAAACTCCCGTAATGCTTGATAGAGGTAACCCAGGTCGATTTTGTGGATCTTACCGGGTTCGTCTCGCGCGAAAATGAAGTTGGACATGACTTGATGCGCGTATCGGATTGCCGGATGCTGTACCCATGAAATTTTCCCCGCTGAGCTTGAGTACCGGCAGACTGCTATCTTCTTCCAAAAATTTTGGAGGACATATGCGGAAATCGTCGGTAGTAAGGAGTGCGTTCCCCTTTGGACCTCCAGGATGTCTGCAAATTGCGCCATGCTTAGTCTTACCCATTTCTTGTTCAAGCGGAATTCCATGTACGCTTCGTCAATCGTGCATCAGATGGGAAGTAGCATGAGTAGATGGCCAAGAATTCGCGGGTTACGCTCTTGAATGAGGGCTCGACACTCCTGCTCAGTGCTCCCCAACCGAGCTTATCGAATATGTATTCGACGTTCGCTTGAATACCCAACCCTCGAATCGTGCGTTCGCACATAGCTTTGCTTGGGCGTTGTTTCAACTTCGATAGGTGCTTCGCCCGCTCATATGCTTCATCGTGTCGGCCGATCTTGACCAGCTTGGGTGGTCCTTCGACGAGGAGATTCTGCTTCGTCTCCAGTATCTCGGTGATTGTGTCCGGTCTCATCTCTCTCTTTTGAGAGAACTCGGCTTCCTGTGATGATGAAGCGACGTCGCTTGTGCGTGAAACAGTGCTTGAATCATTCTTCGGGCTAGCAAGTACTTCCACCCATTTCGTCACATAATCTACAGCCACAAGGATGTATAGGTTACCGCAGGATGATGGAAATGGTCCCATGAAGTCGATTCCCCACACATCGAACGGTTCCACTTCTAAGACGTAGTTTTGTGGCATCTCATTCCGACGCGAAATATTCCCTGTTCTTTGACAAGCATCGCAAGAGCTTACAAAACGGTGGACATCCTTAAAGAGAGTCGGCCAATAAAAACCCGCTTGCAAAACCTTCGCGGATGTCTTGGCCGAAGCAAAATGACCCGCATAATCCGATGCATGACAATGATGGATCACTTGATGCACTTCCTCTTCGGGGATGCATCTTCTAAATAACCCGTCTTTTCCACGTTTGAAGAGAAATGGTTCGTCCCAAAAGTAATCCCGAACATCGTGGAGGAACTTTTTCTTTCCATTATAGCTCAACTCCGGTGGAATCACCTTGGCAACCAAATAATTGACAAAACCCGCATACCAAGGGACATCAGAACTAACCTCTAATGCTAAAATTTGTTCCTCTCGTAGTGAATCATTGATCGGCATCTCATTGGGTACTTCTAGTCTTGACAAATGATCGGCCACTGTATTCTCCGTCCCCTTTCGATCTCGAATTTCCAAATCAAACTCTTGTAGAAGCAATATCCATCTAATCAACCGTGGCTTGGCATCTTTCTTTGTGAGTAGATATCGCAAGGCTGCGTGGTCCGTATAAACAATGAGTTTTGATCCAACCAAATAGGATCGAAATTTCTCAAACGCAAATACTACCGCCAGGAGCTCTTTCTCCGTAGTTGAATAATTCATTTCGGTGTCGTCTAGTGTCTTACTAGCGTAGTAAATCGCATGATGTTTGCCATCTTTTTTCTGTCCCAAGACCGTGCCCACGGCGTAATCACTAGCATCACACATGAGTTCAAAGGGAAGATCCCAATCCGGGGGTTGGATGATTGGAGGTGTCACCAATGCCTT
>NW_010967229.1:47231-48610 GCF_000463585.1 Tarenaya hassleriana
CGAATGGCATGCGTCTATATGCAAATGTATCATAGGGGCATGTGAATGTTGTCTTTTCTTGATCGCTAGGATGAATTGGAATTTGGAAAAATCCGAAATAGCCATCAAGAATGCAAAAATATGAATGCAATGCGAGTCTTTCTAACATTTGATCAATGAAGGGTAAAGGGAAGTGGTCTTTACGGGTGTTTGTGTTTAGCTTGCGATAGTCAATGCACATTCTCCATCCCGTGATTGTCCTTGTTGGTATGAGTTCATTGTTCTCATTAGGAACGACCGTGATACCTCCCTTTTTGGGTACAACTTGTATCGGGCTAACCCAAGAGCTATCCGAAATCGGGTAAATAATACCCGCATCTAACAATTTCAAAATCTCTTTCTTGGCTACTTCTTTCATGTTCGGGTTTAGCCTACTTTGATGCTCGATTGACGATTTGGTATCATCCTCTAAATGTATGCGTTGCATGCAAAGAGAGGGGCTAAGACCTTTGATGTCTCCTAGAGTGTACCCTAGGACTTCCCTGTATTGCTTAAGTAGCCTGGTGAGTTTTTCTATTTGATCCTCATCTAATGCATCGTTAACGATAATAGGATAAGTAGAATTTGATCCGAGGAAAACATACCTTAGCCCTTGAGGTAGGGGTTTCAATTCCACTTGTGGCGCATGTTTGGGATCCCAACCAATGTGTGTGTCTCCTTTCGGGACTTGAGGCGCGTCGGGTATGGCGCGAGTGGTCGCGAAGAGGGCTTCGAACTGTAATTCTTACCTCTCAGGTAGAAATGGGCGGGTCGCCCAATATGTCGAGCGGTCGCTCGTTTTGTCCGAAACTGAGTCGATTTTGCTCAGACTTTTCGGGCGGGCCGCCTGGAAATTCGAGAGGTCGCTCGTTTTCTTATAATCCATTTCGAATTTGCTCAGAAATAGTGGGCGGGTCGCCTGCTTTCCTGGGCGGTCGCTCGTTTCTTCAATATTTTCTTCGAATTTCCTCAGAAATTTCGGGCGGGCCGCCTGCTTTCCTGGGCGGTCGCCCGTTTTTCCCTGGATCTCTTCTTCTTCTAAGACTTTCGGGCGGGCCGCCCGAAAATCTGGGCGGGCCGCTCGAAATAGTGCAGAAGCTTCTTTCTCTTCTTCCCGATCGTCTAATGCCCGACTAATCTCCTCGATTTCTTCCCAGTTGCTATATAAACTTGCTTCTGCGGCCATTAGTGCGATTTCTAGCGGATCCACTTCACGAAATTCTCCAATCACTTCCTCTGCCATCGCTTCGAGTATATCCTCATAACATACCGTATCACTTGTTGACGGTTGCTTCAGATTCTGATCGAGGGTAAACTCGACTGTCTCGTCTCCAATTTTCATCGTCAATCTACCAGCTCGA
>NW_010967229.1:49239-54536 GCF_000463585.1 Tarenaya hassleriana
TGTCTTGATGAGGAGGAGGATGCAATTTGGGCCACTTGATTGTCCAAAATCTTCAAGTGAGCTTGTACTCCCTCCAATTGCTTCTTGAATGCAACTTGCTCATTTTCAATGCTCCCAATGGATACTCCTTGTGATTTTTGACCTTGGAGGATTTGAAATAGCATATCCTTGATGTCCGAGTCTTGATCCTTGGGTTGCACTTGCTGTGGTCTATAGTTGGAATTTCCTTGGTAACCTTGACTCCCTTGACCTTGTTGTTGATACTTTGATTAAAAACCCGGAGGTCCTTGATTGCTCCGTTGAAAAGCGGGATGAGGATTTAGCGCGTTTGACGCGTTCTTGTAGGAGAAATTGAGATGATTCCTCAATCCCGGGTTGTATAGGTTGGATGGATGAGTGTATTGGTTTTGGCTGACATAGTTGGCCTCTTCCGCTTCTTGATCAATCATATACATACCCGGTTGAACTTGCGCTACCTTGTGATCCTCCACAACAGCTACTTGTTTGGCATTCGCAAGTTGGACCTTTATCTCCGCAAGGTCGGCTAGCACCGCCTTAAGAGCTGCGTTGTCACCCACATCTCCTTTCACTGAGCTTCTCCTACTGAACTCATTGGACGTGTGGCTACGTCCTTTGGCCAGTTTTGCTGTTGTTGCTTCCAATTCTTGGAAAGGGATGTCATATATGTCACCTCCACACGCTGCATCAATCCAAGACCGAGGCTGAACTCATTGGATGTGGGGCTACGTCCTTTGGCCAGCTTTGCTTGTGTTGCGTAACATTATTGGAAACGGATGTCATATATGTCACCTCCACACGCTGCATCAATCCAAGACCGAGTATCATCCTTCAACCCATGGATAAAGATGGATAGAAGGTAATCTCTTTCCATTCCATGGTGAGGGAACATTCTTTGATATTCCTTGAAGCGTTCCCATGCATCATGGAGATTATCCCCATCCTCTTGCACAAAAGCATTAATCCGATTCCTCGCATGTTGAGTCTTGGTAGGAGAATAGTATTGCATAAGGAACTGCTCTTCCATCTCATCCCATGTGGAGATAGAGTTTGGCTCAAGAGTGTAGAGCCAATCTCTAGCTCTCTCCGTAAGCGAGTAGGGGAAAGTTTCGAGGAATACGTCTTCAAGAGTAATCCCCGGTCCCTTCTTGATTGCCTTACAGTTCATCTTAAAGTTCGTAAGGTGAGCATTCGGATCCTCGTTTGGTCTCCCACGGAAACTCATATTGTTGAGCATTTGAATACATTGCGGTAGGAGTTCAAAATCTTCTAGAGGTCTCCGGATGATGCATGACAGTAACTGAGTGTGCTTCGGTTGTGTGTATGTTCGAAGCGTTCTAGGGGCTGCTTGGGCTGGACCTCTATGGGCATTGGCCCACCGACCCATCCAGACCCCAACTACCATGCCCCCCCTATTGTGAGGGAAAAATGGGGTAATTTTTCACCTTCCTAGTCCTTTTCTTTTTTCTCGTTCACATGTGTTCACAGGTTCACACACGGACGAGGAAACACGCCCACACGGACAAGGAATGGCCGAGAAGCTTCCTTAGCGGGTCACAGACCACGGACGACCTCGGACCACCATGCCCCGACGTCCCAACACTCTCCCAGACCTCCAGGACATGTCCAGACCACGTCCATGCCAAGGCCACAACCGGACCAAGCTTTGACCCGAGACTTACCTATTTTGGTCGCATATGGCCCATGACGAGTTCTTGGGCGTGTGCTGCCATCCTTGGTGGTTTGGGCTCGGGCCAAAGCCCATTTAGATGTTCTAGAGTGTTCTTAGATAGGTTTAGGCAAGTCCTAGAGCGTCCTTTTTCGTTTTGGGCAAGTAAGGACCGAAAAGGAAGATTAGGGGAACGAAATTGTGAACTTTCCATTTTTGATCTTTTGGCCAACCTTAATAAATAGAAGGCTGATCAGAAGTGGGAAGGCATCTCGTTTAATCCCCAAATCTCGCCCTAAGGTTTCTGAAAACCCTAGCTTCGCCGGTTCTTCTTTGGCTCTCCGTCGTCGGCTCACAAACCGCCGCCGGACCCTCCCTTGTACGAACCGCACGTCGCACCCTTGTTCCCCTTTTCATTATTAATAAACTAAGCCGCACCGAGCTCTCCCACGTCCCATACACGTCTGAGGCTCTCCCCTTGGCCTTGGCTGCCTCACGTGGTTCCTATCTCCACTCTGGACCCGTGACAATAGGGGGGCATGGTAGTTGGGGTCTGGATGGGTCGGTACGGTCGTGTATGTTCCCCCCCTCATACACGTTCGTGCCGACATGGGATGGTCCACGGGGCACCCTCCGAGACCAACCTACCTGGAGCACGGGGGGCTGAGGAACCCCGCGTCACGAGATCCCGTGCCCAGGCCCTTGCGGACGCAGCCGCAACCACTCACGCAACCGATGGAGGCGAGACGCAATCCCAACCCTTGGAGCCACGAGTCCAAGCCTTGGAGGATGTCTCGGCCAATCAGGATGCACGCATGGACGACCTCGAGCAGGAGATCTCCGCCATTGGTGACACAACCAAGGAGATGCTCTCGGACATGGAGCAGAGGACCCAAGCCGACTTGGACTCATGCGACGTGCAGATCCGGCTCTTGCGAGAGGACCATGACCGAGAGGTAAGTGACCTTCGTCGCTTAGTCAATGAACTAAAGCTTGAATGTCGTTTGCACAGGAACCAAGCAGCCCCTGCTCCGGTACCTCCCCCTGCACCGGTCCCAGCTCCAGCCCCAGCACCAGCCCCGGCTCACAACCACCTACCCATCAAGGTGGCCGAACCCTTCATCTTCAATGGGAACCGGAGTGCGTCTGTGGTGGAGTCCTTCCTGTTCACCTTGGACCAGTACTTTGAAGCCCTTGGTGTTGCCGACGACCAAGCCAAGATCCGACATGCTGCCACCTATCTCCGAGAAGTGGCCCAACTTTGGTGGAGGCGCTACCTTGCTGAACGCGAGCGAGGGGAACGCAAAATGGACACATGGGCTCAGTTCAAGGCTGAACTCCGACGCCACTTTGTCCCCACCAATGCAGCCGACGAGGCTCGGACTAGATTCCGACGTCTCCGGCATACAGGGAGTTTATTTGATTACATTCGTGATTTTACAGCATTACGTTTAGAGATGCATGACCTAACGGATAGAGATGCTCTATTTTACTTTAAGGATGGCTTGAAGGACTTTGCTAGGATGGAGGTGAACCGTAGGGACGCCCAAACCCTAGAAGAGGCCATCACGATTGTGGAGAGCATTCCGGAATACAACCAAAGCCGTCCCAACCAACCCTCGAGGAACCAAGGAGGTAACCGAGACGGGAACAGGCCAAGGTCTAACTTCCCGAGCCGAGACAACTCCCGGAACAGTGGGCCACCAAACTCACATGGTTCGGGACACGTTAAGGATCGGTCGAAGCCACCTAAGCCGTGTTTCCTCTGTGGTGGTCCCCATTGGGTCCGAGAGTGTCCCAAGAGAGCAAAGATCAACGCAGCCGAAGTTAGACCCGACAAAAGCAAAGGCAAAGGCAAGGAGAAGGAGACGGATGGAGACTCAGCCATCGTCGGATCCCTCCATAGGTTCAACACATTGAACAAGCCATCTTCAACCGAGAATGCCATAGCTTCCGAGTCACCTAACCGAGGCCTTCTCTATGCAGACATCGACATATACGGTAAGATAGTTCCTGCTATGTTCGATACCGGTGCTTCTCACAATTTTATGGATGTAGGTGAAGCCAAAAAGCTTAAGCTACGCTTAGACGGTAGTGGAGGTTCGGTTAAAGCCGTGAACTCTCCTGCACAAGCTGCTGTAGGTGTGGCCAAGGGAGTCCGAATCCAGATAGGAGATTGGATTGGGAAGACCGACTTCACGGTCTTGCCCATGGATGACTTTCGAGTTGTCCTCGGACTCACCTTTTTCCGTTCGGTGAGCACCTTCATCCCCGCAGCCACCTCCTCACTCGTGATTGTGGACAAGGACAAGCCAACATTTGTCCCTCTACGACCAGCCCCGAGAGACTCCACAACTCTCTCGGCCATGCAATTCAAGAGAGGTGTCAAGAGCTCGGAGTGCTTCATTGCAACCGTCCGAGACTTAAACGACGAGGAACCCTCGTGTCAAACTCATGTCCCGAGCGAGGTACGTTCTCTTTTGGATTCTTATGCAGATGTGATGCCCTCGGATCTTCCCAAGAAGCTTCCACCGAGGAGAGGAGTGGATCATGCTATCGAGCTCATTCCCGGGTCCAAACCACCGGCCATGGCCCCGTACCGAATGGCTCCTCCCGAGCTAGCCGAGCTCAAGAAACAACTAGAGGACCTCCTAGACGCAGGCTACATACAGCCTTCCAAGGCCCCTTATGGTGCTCCCGTCCTCTTCCAAAAGAAGAAGGATGGCTCCCTTCGGATGTGCATAGACTACCGAGCCCTTAACAAGGTAACCGTGAAAAATAAGTATCCCATACCTTTGATTGCGGATCTTTTTGATCAGCTTAGGGAAGCCCGAGTCTTCTCCAAGCTTGATTTACGTTCGGGCTATTACCAAGTGAGAGTAGACGAGGGAGATGAGGCCAAAACCGCGTGCGTCACTAGGTATGGTTCCTTCGAGTTCAAGGTAATGCCTTTCGGCCTAACCAATGCTCCGACTACGTTTTGCACGATGATGAATGAGTTATTCCATCCATATCTAGATAGGTTTGTGGTCATATATCTAGATGATATTGTTGTGTATAGCAAAACTTTGAGTGAGCATGTAGGTCACCTCAAGCTCGTCTTGGATGTACTTCGGGAGAACGAGTTGTACATCAAGCTCGAGAAGTGTGACTTCGCCCAACCACAAGTGGAGTTTCTAGGTCATTATGTGAAGGACGGACAGCTCCTCATGGACCCGAAGAAGATCAAATCCATCCGAGAATGGAATCGACCCAAGACCGTCCCACAACTACGGTCCTTTCTTGGCCTTGTCAATTATTATCGCAGATTTATACTTGGCTACTCATCCATTGCAGCACCTCTTTCGGACATGCTCAAGAAGGACAAGAAGTGGGATTGGACCGACAAATGCCAAGCCGCGTTCGACAAACTTAGAGACATTGTCTCGAGTGAACCAGTTATGACATTGGCGAACGTCGATCAGCCCTTTGAGGTACATTCCGATGCCTCGGACTATGCTATT
Organism: Tarenaya hassleriana; assembly: GCF_000463585.1. Lineage (NCBI taxonomy): Eukaryota > Viridiplantae > Streptophyta > Magnoliopsida > Brassicales > Cleomaceae > Tarenaya > Tarenaya hassleriana. The sequence goes on from NW_010967229.1 coordinate 54,430, forward strand.
GGTGGTGTTTTGATGCAGGACAATCATCCCGTGGCGTACGAGAGTCGGAAACTCAACGATGCCGAGAAGAAATACACCGTCCAAGAGAAGGAAATGACGGCCATTGT
>NW_010967229.1:55629-56940 GCF_000463585.1 Tarenaya hassleriana
GAGCACTCCAAGGAAAGCTCAATGCATTCATTCATCGATCATTGACGTTGCCAAGAGAAGAAGACGCGTCGTTCTTTCCTACCGAAGTTACCCGAGCCGCCCGGAGCTTGTTCGTGATCAATCCCGAAGCTTCTTACAATGCAAGACACTAACAAAAGGAAGCTTCTTGGGCTGCAAGGCAACTCCCAACAGCTCTTTTCTACCACCTACTCACCATTAATGCACGTAGGCTGCATGTTGTTTAGCCTTTATGTCTTTGTTGACAATTGTTGTTATTTAAACTCATTCTCTCTTTCATTAGAGAGTTAGCTTATCTTCTTTGAACAAAATTTGCAGACTTTGTCTCATTTTTCTCCACTCTTTGTGTCGAGATTTATCTAAGTTTTGGTGTGTCCAAGCTTAGCCTCCGTCGGTGTGTCCGCGAGGTTCTTCTCTCGGTGTGTCCGAGCGTATTCGTCGCCGGTGTGTCCGCGACCAGCACTCGGTGTGTCCGGTGCTCCTATCCCCTTCGTCTCCACCCCACCACATCTCTCCCGTGGTTACGTCGAGTGCCTCTCGCAGGCCCGTGACTGATTCCGAGGACCACCCTTCCCCTTCGAACGAGAAACAAGCGCACATGGACACGGAATGGCCGAGAAGCTTCCTTAGCGGGTCACGGACCACGGACGACCTCGGATGATACACGCACGGAGTCGGAGAGGATGGAACAAGGCCGAATCGCCGTCTCACGCGCTTCACGGAGAAGGCTCACGACTTTCGATCGGGTATGGTGTTCGAAGGGGAAGGGTGGTCCTCGGAATCAGTCACGGGCCTGCGAGAGGCACTCGACGTAACCACGGGAGAGATGTGGTGGGGTGGAGACGAAGGGGATAGGAGCACCGGACACACCGAGTGCTGGTCGCGGACACACCGGCGACGAATACGCTCGGACACACCGAGAGAAGAACCTCGCGGACACACCGACGGAGGCTAAGCTTGGACACACCAAAACTTAGATAAATCTCGACACAAAGAGTGGAGAAAAATGAGACAAAGTCTGCAAATTTTGTTCAAAGAAGATAAGCTAACTCTCTAATGAAAGAGAGAATGAGTTTAAATAACAACAATTGTCAACAAAGACATAAAGGCTAAACAACATGCAGCCTACGTGCATTAATGGTGAGTAGGTGGTAGAAAAGAGCTGTTGGGAGTTGCCTTGCAGCCCAAGAAGCTTCCTTTTGTTAGTGTCTTGCATTGTAAGAAGCTTCGGGATTGATCACGAACAAGCTCCGGGCGGCTCGGGTAACTTCGGTAGGAAAGAACGACGCGTCT
>NW_010967229.1:57038-60149 GCF_000463585.1 Tarenaya hassleriana
ATTTCACGAACGTGCAGATTTCAACGAGTATGTCAATCAACGTGCAAAAAGGTAGCAAGCAACGTGGTCTGATCAAACAAATGACTTAACGTGCAAGTTGAGCTACAGATTGAGGTTATCACAAACAGATTTGTACCCGAAAACACAGCAGCGTATGAACAACAAGTAAGGTGCAATCTCGACTAACGATGAGCGAGATTTACACAGATTTCTCAACAATGATGCAGATAACACTCAACAAATCACGAACAGAGCTTGATCAAAACTCGTCCAATCATTTCTCGAACAGGTTTTTCAAAGAATTTCAATGTCCTCGAAACTGTTTTTCCTACATCAAACGGGGCCAAGTCAGCATTAGTGAACATATAAGTTATGTCATACTTACCTTGGTCTTGGCGTGCTTCGAAAATTCCTAGCACTTTCTTTCGAGCCTTTCCCCGTTCGAAAGGTTTATCCTTTGTGAGGTCGTTGTTGTGGTATTGAACCTTTTTCCGTCTGAAAGGTTTATTATCCCTATTCATATCCATGAGTCCGTGATTAGGATTAGGCATTTCATGCGGCCTTTGCGTTGGGAGGATAATCGAGTTTTCTGTCTTTTTCTCCCTGCAAACGTTCTCCTTCTGAGTTTGGAACACCTGTAAATCAAAGACATAATCTAGGGCAGCAAATATGTTAGTGCAGCAAGTGTTCTTCCTGAGATGTTGGTAAAAACATTTCAATTGCAAAACGTCTTTTTCGGACTCAAATCGGACTATGACTTCATTTAGACAAGAATCATAAACAAGAATATAAAGAGGAACGAAATTACCAGGGTCGCCTCCTAGCGAATAGCCTATGAGACTCGTGTGGTTGTTTGGAGCATCGGGTACCATGTAGTCCTCATAACCATTGATCTTGATCATAAATTCTTTGGGTGCTTGTTCCGAGATGTGGAGATTCGGTTATTGGAAGCACTATATAGTCCTTGCAGATTTTCTCCAATATCATCTTGGACTTTTCAAGTACTTTTTCATTCGACATCTCATCCACGTTCTCTTCGGCACCTTGGACAGTCTCGTCCATATCATTCTCCACTTCTTGAATTTCTTCGCCATGTATCATCTCGTTCTTCTCAACCACTACTATGAATGTGTGTTTTGCCTCTTCTACCATAGTCATCTCTCGATGTTCCAGATATTCACTATCGTGATGTCCTTGTTTCCTACGCTCCTGACACGTGGTCGCACAAGTAGAATCAATACACGAACGAATGGATTCGTTACCTTGTAGGATAGTTGTTGATTCCTCGTGTTTGTCTTTATTATCCTTCATCTTGTGCTTGTCTTGGTTTTTGATGACGCTTTCTTTTGTTGGTGTTGCAGCAAGTACATTCACCAATTCCAAAGGCTTCTTGTTGATTTGTCGCTCTACTTGAATCGCTGCATGTACAAGATGTCTCAAGTCACGGTACACTTGTTGTTTTACCTTTCTAGCGATTCGTTTTTGTAGGCCTCCTAGGAAATGCATCATGAGTTCTTCATCGTCGTCAATTCTTAAGTACGCAACGAGCTGCTCAAATTCTCCGTAGTATTCCTCAACCGTTGTGTCTCCCTGCATGATGTTATCAAATCTATGTTGTAATTCACGAAGACAATGTCGGGGTACATACCTTTTCCGCATGAGGATTTTCATCTCTTTCCAAGTGGAAATCGGATCATAATGTGCTCGTCGGTGTTCGATCTCCTTTTGTTCCCACCACATGAGAGCATTCTTCGCAAGATGGGCAGTCGCATATTGGACCTTTCTTTGGTTCGACCAGGAGTAACACTCAAAGATGTCATTCATTTGCCGCTCCCACTCGAGGTAGACTTCCGGGCCTTCTTCTCCCGTAAATAAGGACGACTTAGATTTCCGACCAGCACTTAATTCATGATACGGGCGGTTGTTTGAGGCCCTCGCAGATTCTATGGGTCGGGTCTCCTGCTCAAGTCGTGTGAGACGATCTTGAATCTGTTGTAACATTTGAAGCATAGCGCTTTCACTAGATTCTATATTCGCTCCATCACGTGACTGTTCGTGGTTACTCATGTCACTAAACCTCGCAACACACAATCATGCAGCAACCAACGTGCAAGACAAACACTTAGGCACCCAACCTAACGCCTAACGAACACGAATACGTGCGATCGAAGCGAAACAATGAGCGAGTGATAACAATCAACGGTTCTTGCACACAACACGCGTTAAAACATATTTCACGAACGTGCAGATTCAACGAGTATGTCAATCAACGTGCAAAAAGGCAGCAAGCAACGTGGTATGATCAAACAAATGACTCAAGTTGAGCTACAGATTGAGGTTATCACAAACAGATTTGTACCCGAGACCACAGCAGCGTATGAACAGCAAGTAAGGTGCAATCTCGTGCTAACGATGAGCGAGCTTTACACAGATTTCTCAACAATGATGCAGATAACACTCAACAAATCACGAACATAGCTTGATCAAAACTCGTCCAATCATTTCTCGAACAGGTTTTCAAAGAATTTCAATCAGATTTTCGAAACAGATTTCGCAGCAATCAACGAGGCTCGTCTAACGTGCAATCCTAAGTGAGCAAGTTGCGGACGATTGCGAGGCTACTATTGTGCAGTCCTATTAACGTATAAAGGAACGTTATGTCATGCAGAATGTTCACCAATCATACCAGCACAAACAGAAAGTTTAGACGTGCAACAATCAATTGATACAAACAACATGCACTCCACGCAACAATTAACGTTTTGGTTCCTAAACTGTTCCGAAAGTACTTAGATGTTTTCAATCTGTTTTCTAAGCTCAATTAGGGAATACGAACAGTCTCTCAAACTAACAATTTATCCAGATTCATGCTTGGTACCTCTTGCCAAAAGAACAATTCGGAAACGAACAACAACCACTCAACAATACGATCGGTAATGACACAAATGCAATTTGGATTATGCAATGCACCCGCAACTTTTCAAAGATGCATGATGGCTATTTTCTCCGATGTCATTGAGGATATTATGGAGGTGTTCATGGACGATTTTTCCGTCCATGGACCCTCCTTTGATGCGTGTTTAACCAATCTCCATCGAGTGTTAGACAGGT
>NW_010967229.1:62898-64557 GCF_000463585.1 Tarenaya hassleriana
GGTTTTTCCACCGGTCTTCTAACGTCGTGCACTCCACTTCTTCATACATTTTAGGTATTATAGGACGTTAGACGACCATGGGTAGGTTCTTTTGCTTGTTTTTCCCTTGCAGGATGATTCCTTGAGAATTCTCACGAGCGTGGCATGGAAGAGCACGGTTTTGGGAAGACCCGGGAAGCTTAGAGAATTCAGGCGGGTCACCCGTTTTCATGAACGACCGCCTGAAAATGAATAAAAACGTAGAATTTGAAATGTCAGAGAAGAATGAACGACTGCCTAAAATTATGAGCGACCGCCCGTTTCCTGAGCGACCGCCCGCTTGTAACTCAAAAGTAGAAAATGAGTGACCCTGAAGAGAAAATGAGCGACCGCCTGATATCAAATCTGGCCCAAAAAGGAAAAGCCCGAATTTTGAGGCGAAAACCTAATTTTTCACTTTCATTAAAAGGGATTTTTGAGAAGAGAGAAAGGGGACTGGACACTTTGGAGAGGGAAAAAGGGAGATTTGGAGACCTAGGGAGACATCTTGAAGGAGGAGATCACCATTGAAGATCATCTTGAGCATTTCTTCTCCTTTTCTATGTTTTTCCCTTTTGCTTTCTGTTTTAAACCTCTAGTTATGGAGTAGTGACTTTGTTGTGGGTGAGGGATCCCCACTTTTGTATGGACACCTATGCTTATCTATGATGCTTTTGAGTTTTCTTCCATGGGTTTGATGTTTTGTGCTTAATGCTATTGATTTGGTTGATACCCTAATTGATATGATTGTAGAACACATTGATCATAGGGATATGGGGATGATGTTTGGAACCAAATGTTAAATGAGTGAGTTATTCACATTGGGAGATGGCTTAGCTTGCTTAGGGTTCATGATAGGGTACATTAATACATCTAGAGACCATTTAGATCATTGGGAGATGGGTGAATTGATTCTCTATGTAGTGAGTTTAAGCTCGGGAGAGACAAACTCTAGAAGAAGTGCTTGAAACTCCCTTTTGGAAGATAAACCCATAGGGATTGTAACATCACTAATCGTCCATGCGATTCTTGAGGGATGCCGAACCTACAACGCCTTAAATCATTGTTTGCAACCCGTTAATTTTACTTGCTTTCTCGTATTTCGATACTTGCCATAAATCACATTTTTTATTGGATCACTTAATCTAGCTTAGATATAGACTAATACATCCTAGTCCTCGTGTTCGACCCCGGTCTACAACTACCGTATACTTGCGGATAGTGGTATAGATCGGGTACTAAATATAAGACTCGGTGCGTGCGCATCAAATTTTTGGTGCCGTTGCCGGGGACTTGGCATTTTCGTGTTAGTCTAGATTTTTGCTAGATCACCATTGCTTGGATTCTTGCTTGGATTACCTTGTGACATAACCGTTTCACAGCACTTTTGGTTCGTTTTGTCTCTTTGGTGTGCAGCTCTTCCGGTGCATGACAAGAAGCACAACCGGTAGAGATCAACTCGTCTTCGACCCCGAAATAGAAAGGACTCTATGCTTCGCTCGGAGACAGCAAAGACAATGGGGAATGGCCGAGGAAATGCTGAGAGAAAACAACGTACGAAGAGAACAACCCGAAATGGGCGAAGAGTTGTTGAGAGGGGCAAATGCCCAAAGAGGTCCAGCCCAAGCCGCCCCTAGAACG
>NW_010967230.1:0-681 GCF_000463585.1 Tarenaya hassleriana
GATGATCGAATCCCTCCGGCGTCGGTCTCCGGCGTCGGAAAAAGCAGGAAGAACAACAACAACAGCAGGCGACGAACAACGCTTTCGGCTGATCGTCTTCTCCCGCGAACTCTCGAAAATATCGATCGATTCTCTCCAGCGCTGGCCATTGCCGTTCGCATGTCTCCGGCATGATGATGACGATTATTTATACTCGAACACCCTACACGGAAAATCACTCAAATGACACTTGTATCGCATCTATTTCAACTATACACGACCAAAAACATAACACATTTTTTTTTCTGTAAAAAGACCAAATTACCCTTAATGAATCACGATATTTATCCGTTCGAAAACAACTTCATTATTACGACTTCGTAATTAATTCTAAATATAGTTACAAAAAGGTGGTAAAAAAAATTATCCGTCTTATTTTAGTTGTATATCAGTTATATGTTAGTCGCAAAAAGGTCACAAAAAATAAAACGAAAAGGGTATTTTGGACTTTTTCAATCGAAAAGTGGATTAAAATTGAAAATTTTTTTTTTTTCTGAGTGGTGTACCCTGAAATTAATGCGACCCAAGTGGGTTATTAGGGTTTTACCTGGTTATTAGGGTTAAAACCCCCACTCTAGAAGATATATGTAGTTTTAAAAGAATAAATTTAGCTCCCACGTGGCATTAAAATAATAACGAAAT
>NW_010967231.1:0-679 GCF_000463585.1 Tarenaya hassleriana
CCTCGACCGGATCAGAGTTAAACAACAATGTCGAAATCAGGCCGCCCCTTGCCTTGAAAGAATTCACACGCGGCCACCTGCTTTCCCAAAAGAAGGGGAGATCCGCTGCTTACTGCTCACGGAAACATCCGACCTATACTATAGTAAAGTCGTCCACCTATCTTTCTTCTTTCTTTTTCTTCTATTCATCAGATTTTGTGCTTTCACCAATTCAAGGCAAGGTGAAAAAAGGGGGAAAGAAGAGAGCTTTGGGATTTGCTCACTTCTGCATTTTTGTTTGAGTTATCGAGATTATCCATGTGGGTAGGAGCGGGAATGGCGGTTCTCAGACAAGGGAATCATTCCTCTCTAAATCAAAATTGGCTAGAATGTTTCTATCAATAGAGCTTTCACGTCTTTCAGCTCTTGTTCACGACCCAGCTGAATCAGCGTAAGGAGATGTCGATGAGGGTACAATAGAGAAAAGAATTCGCTTCAGAGCTTGAATCATAATATCCTTCAGTCACCCGAGTTCGGCTAAGGTTACCGAAAACCTGTCATAGCTGGTTTAAGTATAACATTCTACTTATGGTCCAGGGTACCGACACCAGAAAGAAGCCTTCAAGAAGCGTTAAATCAGACTTAAAGATGCGTTAAAGAAGCGAAGCCCAAGGGGGCGTTTGACAGAGGTATATTTGAC
>NW_010967232.1:0-679 GCF_000463585.1 Tarenaya hassleriana
CTGCCCACTATCACTTTCCTCTTAATTTGGTTAGACACTTGAAAGGATCATCAACAATGTTTAAGATTTTTATGTCTGATTTATGTTTCCTAAACCCATTCATAGGAAGCATTGATCATGTCGAACAGTTGCATAGTTTCTGAAATCACTGTCCCAACAAGTTTCTATTTTTCAAATGATCACAGGGGCAATAGGTCTTACAAACCTAATCCTCGACTGGCTCGAGTCCTGGACATCCTGTTTATACTGCATGCGGAACATGAAATGAATTGTTCCACTGCTGTTGCCAGGCATCTTGCTTCCAGGTACATCTCTTTTCTTTGGTTTGGGCATGATGACGAACGAGTCTGGTAAGAGGTATCTTACTGAATCACGTGTTTCTGCAGTGGTGTTGATGTGTACATTGCTGTGGCCGGAGCTGTTGGTGCACTATATGGTCCCCTGCATGGTGGTGCAAATGAGGTTTAAACTGGTGTCCAAATTTTATACGTTTTTCTTTTTTGTGCTAACATCTTTGGTTCCATCAGGCTGTGTTAAAGATATTATCGGAGATTGGAACCGTTGAAAAATCCGAGAGTTAATCGAGGGTGTGAAGAACAGGTAAGTTATTTTTTGAACCACAAGTTACTTGAATTTCTGGTCCGGTCATCCTATCGATATTCTCATCCGCTTACTAATG
>NW_010967233.1:0-459 GCF_000463585.1 Tarenaya hassleriana
TAGGATGCTAGCTAAGGGAGAAGCGGATCTGCGCGTCGGAAATGGAGCAAGAGTTATTGCACGTGCTTCGGATGATGAACCAGATTTCCATGGCATTCTTCAGCAAATTTTCCAAGTACAATATCCGGGTCATATTGGACTCAAAGTGATGATTTTCAGATGTGACTGGTTTGATCCGAAGCCGGGACGCGGAATACGGATCAACAAATCAGGGATCACTGATATTTGTTACTCCCGTCGATATAGAAAATACGACCCTTTTATACTAGCATTCCAAGCAGATCAGGTATGTTTTATCCCTTATCCAAGAGATAAAATGCGAAGAAGTGACATCGATTGGAAGGCCGTTATCAAGATTAATCCAAGAGGGACCATTACATATGACGGATCAGTGGAACAAAGCCCGCTACAGGAAGAACACACAGTTATAGCTGTCGCGGAAACAATTGATGTGGAGAG
>NW_010967234.1:0-5877 GCF_000463585.1 Tarenaya hassleriana
TCTCGCGAAACAGTTTTCTGGTCCGACTTCGTTTGATCATATCTCCCTCATTTCTCAACCAAATTCAGTTCCGTTTGTTGCTAAATGTTCATTGAAATATCATCTATCTAATACAAGCAATAAACCATCTAAATAACACAATCACATCGACGAAAACGAGCTTACACAGATGCAACTCGAGTCACTCACCTCTGTTTCAGCTCAGATCTGGTTTTTGCCGGCTTTCAAGGTGTTTTCCGATCTGTTTCTGGTCAGAAACCTCTTCTAGACACTCTAGGGATGTCTCCCTTCGTGTTCCCGAGCTCTCCTTGCGTCGATTCTCTCTGGTTTTCGCCCCTTCCTCTCTGTTTCTCCTCTCCCCCTCTTTTCTCTGTTTTTGTCCGAAAATGGTGAAACCTCCGCCTTGGGAGTGTTTTTGGCCGCGTGGGAGAGGCGAAATGGGCTCGAACCCAGGCCCATGGTCAAGCCTGCAACGCCCTGAGTGGATTGGTCGGAGATTTGACGCCGGTGGGCCCTGGGAACGCAGAGGAATACGCGTCCCAAGGGAGCAAGTTGGCCACTTGCGTTCTGCCCAACAGACCGTCCGTTCTGGGCCTGGAACGGACGGTCTGGGCTCAATTTTGGCCCAGCTCCTAGCTCGTTCGTGGTCCGTCCGTTCCGCCTTAAGCAGTCCGTCCGTTCTACCTTGTCTGGTCCGTCCGTTCTGATATTTCTGGTCCGTTCCGACTGACTTCGATTGCTCCGTTCTCACTCGTTTCTTACCCGAATCGCGCACCGTTTGTTTCTACACCTTCCTTAGAACGTCCTCTTTCATGTCCAATCAATAGATTATTGGAAACTCATATTTACAAGATGAGGTACAACTCGAAACGTCCGTACCTCGAATAACTTGTGAATTCCGAATTTCCAAATTCTACTCAATTTTCGTTTGCTCATAACTTCCTTGTTTCTCAGTCAAATCGAATGTCGTTTTCTTCTAGATCTTCATTGAAATATTCTCTATATTTTTACCTTGTTTTCCTCTTTTTATTCCCGAAAATAATTTAAATAATTTATACGGGAATCGGGGTATTACAGTTACATTTCTATTTAATTATTTATTTCTAAATAATTAAATATTTAAATCGGGTTCCGGGTATTACAAATCCTCCCCCCTTAAAATGAATTCGTCCTCGAATTCAGAATCGCATGATATCATCAAGACTTTCTCGTATTCAATATCGTCTCCAAAATGCAATCCATATCGTCACGTGATCTGAACATAAGTCTGATACGGACCGAACTCATATATAAGAGTCCGTACAACATTCAAGTAAATAGATGCGGATAACTACTACGCATCTCTGCCTTGGGTTTCCAAATCATATCGGAGACTCCTTGGCTCCGCCACAAGACCTTCACAAGTGGCACTTCCTTCGTCCACAGCTTCTTGATCTTCCGGTCCACGATCTGGAGCGGCTCGTCGCGGAAACGCGAACTGCTTAGTGAGTAGGTAGCACGTGAGAAGGGTCCGCTACGTACCTCCGCAACATCGACACGTGAAACACGTCATGAATATTGCCCAGCTCTGGCGGCAATCCAAGACGGTATGCAACAGCTCCCACTCTCGCGTTCACGGGGTAAGGTCCGATGTAGCGCGGCTTCAGCTTTCCGCTCTGTCCGAACCTTGCATGACCCCACATCGCATGTACTCAGAGAAAGGCACAATCTCCGACCTCAAGCTCGAAGTCTCGGCGTCGCTGATCGGCGTATTACTTCTGCCGATATTGTGCCGTCTTCAGATGGACATGAATCCTCCGTATCACTTCCGTGGTCTCCTCAGCAGTCTCCGGTCCGAACTCGCGACGTTCTCCGATCTCTTTCCAGCACAACGGTGTCTTGCACAGTCTCCCGTACAAGGCCTCGTATGGAGACACTCCTATGCTCGTGTGATGGCTGTTGTTGTACGCAAACTCGCACAACGTCAAGTACCGATCCCACGGAGCTCCTCACTCCATGATACAAGCTCGGAGCATGTCCTCCAGAGTTTGTACCGTCCGCTGCGACTGACCGTCTGTTTGAGGATGGTATGTCGTGCTCATCTTGAGCTTCGTCCCCAGTGCCTCCTGTATCGCCTTCCATAGGCGTGATGTAAATCGTGCGTCTCTGTCCGAAATGATCTCGTTCAGAACCCCATGTAGATGCACGATTTCATCGACGTAGATCTGCACCAACCGCTCGATCGGATACTCCTGACGGATGGGAATAAAATGAGCGGATTTGGTTAGTCGATTCACGACTACCCAAATGGCGTTCTTCATGCTTGGTGTGAGCGGTAATCTGACCACGAAGTCCATGGCGATTGAGTCCCACTTCCACTCGGGTATCTCCAGCAGTTGTAGCTTTCCCCCCGGCATCTGTCGTTATGCCTTCACCTGCTGGCAAGTGAGGCATCTCGCTACATAGTCCGCCACATCCCTCTTGACCCTCGGCCAAGTATACCACTGTCATAGCCTCTGATACATCTTGCTCGCCCCCGGATGTATCGCCAACCTCGACTGATGTGCCTCTGCCAAAATCTCCTATCTCAGCTCCGGATCGTCAGGCACACATAATTGGTTCTCCAGTCGCAACGTTCCCTGCTCGTCGATGTGGTAGCCCTTGAGGCTATATTCCTCGATGTGTTCCATGTATCGAGCGAGTAATGGATCACCGCGCTGTCCCCTGACCACGCGCTCTATCAGAGTCGGTGTCGGCTCCTCGGGCGTCAACGAGAGATGTCCCAACATTGCAGTCAACTCAGCGGCGTTGCTGCGAGATGAGGTGACAACACGTATGGCCGCTGTCTGCTAAGAGCATCGGCCACTACGTTAGCCTTTCCCGGAGGGTAGGCTATCTCAAGATCGTAATCTGCGATCAAATCCAACCATCTCCGCTGTCTTAAATTCAGATCCTTCTGAGATATCACATAAGTCAAGCTCTTGTGGTCCGTGTTGAGCTTAACCTTCTCCCCGTACAGATAGGATCTCGAGAACTTCAGCGCGTGAACTACCGCCGCTAACTCCATATCGTGTGTCGGGTAGTTCTCCTCGTGTTTCTTCAGCTGACTCGACGCGTAAGCGATCACGTGTCCCTCCTGCATCAACACGCAGCCGAGTCCGTGCTTGAAGCGTCAGTGTACACCTCGTATAGCATTCCCGGCCGAGGTAATGCAAGGATCGGTGCTGATGTTAATCTCTACTTCAACTATCCGAAGCTCTCCTCGCATTGTACCGTCCACTCGAACCTAACATTCTTCCCTGCCAGCTTTGTCAAAGGTCGAGCTATCTTGGCGAATAGCCGGCTAGTCCCAAGAAGCTCCTGACTTCCATCGCAGAAGTCGGGGGCTGCCACTCCATGACGACCTCGATCTTGGCCGGATCGACCTGAATGCCCTGGGCTGATACCACATGTCCCAGGAATCCAATCTCCTGTAACTAGAAACTGCACTTACTGAATTTCGCGTACAGTCGGTTCTCTCTCAGCCTCCACAATATCATCCGTAGGTGATCCTTATGTGTCTGCGGATCCGACGAATAAATGAGGAGGTCATCGATGAAAATGATGACAAACTCATCCAGGTAGTCCATGAACACGCGGTTCATCAGTTGTATGAACACCGCAGGCGCGTGATGGAATTCCTGGGATCTCATGAGCGAATCCTATTCCTAAGAGATCGATTCTAAGGTTTGCGCAGCAGATGTAAAACAAAAATTTAATGAAACCCCAGAACCATGCTTCTATGAATCGTAGGAACGTTAGAACGCTTACCTCAATCGATCCGGGGCTATGGAGACACTCCTATGCTCGTGTGATGGCTGTTGTTGTACGCAAACTCGCACAACGTCAAGTACCGATCCCACGGAGCTCCTCACTCCATGATACAAGCTCGGAGCATGTCCTCCAGAGTTTGTACCGTCCGCTGCGACTGACCGTCTGTTTGAGGATGGTATGTCGTGCTCATCTTGAGCTTCGTCCCCAGTGCCTCCTGTATCGCCTTCCATAGGCGTGATGTAAATCGTGCGTCTCTGTCCGAAATGATCTCGTTCAGAACCCCATGTAGATGCACGATTTCATCGACGTAGATCTGCACCAACCGCTCGATCGGATACTCCTGACGGATGGGAATAAAATGAGCGGATTTGGTTAGTCGATTCACGACTACCCAAATGGCGTTCTTCATGCTTGGTGTGAGCGGTAATCTGACCACGAAGTCCATGGCGATTGAGTCCCACTTCCACTCGGGTATCTCCAGCAGTTGTAGCTTTCCCCCCGGCATCTGTCGTTATGCCTTCACCTGCTGGCAAGTGAGGCATCTCGCTACATAGTCCGCCACATCCCTCTTGACCCTCGGCCAAGTATACCACTGTCATAGCCTCTGATACATCTTGCTCGCCCCCGGATGTATCGCCAACCTCGACTGATGTGCCTCTGCCAAAATCTCCTATCTCAGCTCCGGATCGTCAGGCACACATAATTGGTTCTCCAGTCGCAACGTTCCCTGCTCGTCGATGTGGTAGCCCTTGAGGCTATATTCCTCGATGTGTTCCATGTATCGAGCGAGTAATGGATCACCGCGCTGTCCCCTGACCACGCGCTCTATCAGAGTCGGTGTCGGCTCCTCGGGCGTCAACGAGAGATGTCCCAACATTGCAGTCAACTCAGCGGCGTTGCTGCGAGATGAGGTGACAACACGTATGGCCGCTGTCTGCTAAGAGCATCGGCCACTACGTTAGCCTTTCCCGGAGGGTAGGCTATCTCAAGATCGTAATCTGCGATCAAATCCAACCATCTCCGCTGTCTTAAATTCAGATCCTTCTGAGATATCACATAAGTCAAGCTCTTGTGGTCCGTGTTGAGCTTAACCTTCTCCCCGTACAGATAGGATCTCGAGAACTTCAGCGCGTGAACTACCGCCGCTAACTCCATATCGTGTGTCGGGTAGTTCTCCTCGTGTTTCTTCAGCTGACTCGACGCGTAAGCGATCACGTGTCCCTCCTGCATCAACACGCAGCCGAGTCCGTGCTTGAAGCGTCAGTGTACACCTCGTATAGCATTCCCGGCCGAGGTAATGCAAGGATCGGTGCTGATGTTAATCTCTACTTCAACTATCCGAAGCTCTCCTCGCATTGTACCGTCCACTCGAACCTAACATTCTTCCCTGCCAGCTTTGTCAAAGGTCGAGCTATCTTGGCGAATAGCCGGCTAGTCCCAAGAAGCTCCTGACTTCCATCGCAGAAGTCGGGGGCTGCCACTCCATGACGACCTCGATCTTGGCCGGATCGACCTGAATGCCCTGGGCTGATACCACATGTCCCAGGAATCCAATCTCCTGTAACTAGAAACTGCACTTACTGAATTTCGCGTACAGTCGGTTCTCTCTCAGCCTCCACAATATCATCCGTAGGTGATCCTTATGTGTCTGCGGATCCGACGAATAAATGAGGAGGTCATCGATGAAAATGATGACAAACTCATCCAGGTAGTCCATGAACACGCGGTTCATCAGTTGTATGAACACCGCAGGCGCGTGATGGAATTCCTGGGATCTCATGAGCGAATCCTATTCCTAAGAGATCGATTCTAAGGTTTGCGCAGCAGATGTAAAACAAAAATTTAATGAAACCCCAGAACCATGCTTCTATGAATCGTAGGAACGTTAGAACGCTTACCTCAATCGATCCGGGGCCTGTCTCAATTGAAGAATCCGTTTGATCACAAAAGGGAGGAAGATTACCTCACCCTCTACACGTATCCACACCACGGGATGGATTCCAACGATTGGAACTTGTCTGCTAGGACTCGAATCTGCTATTCAATTTGTGCTTTGAGAAAAACGGACTTTGATCACACTCTCAA
>NW_010967234.1:7546-8937 GCF_000463585.1 Tarenaya hassleriana
ACGTCTCCTCTGTCTATGATCTCCCTGATGAGGTGAAATCTTCTGAGTATGTGTTTGGATCGTTGATGGGATCTGGGTTCTTTCGCTTGTGCGATCGCTCCATTGTTGTCACAATACAGAGCAATGGGGTTATCAGCACTCGGAATGACACCCAAGTCACCAACAAACTTTCTGATCCAAACAGCTTCCTTTGCTGCGTCCGACGCTGCAATATACTCAGCTTCTGTAGGAGAATCTGCAACGGTCCCCTGCTTGGAACTCTTCCAGCTCACAGCGCCTCCGTTCAAGCAGAAAACATAGCCAGACTGCGATCTGTAGTCATCCGGGTCTGATTGAAAACTAGCATCGGTGTAACCTCTTACAGCGAGCTCGTCTTCCGACCCACCGTATATCAAGAACACATCCTTAGTCCTTCTCAAGTACTTCAGGATGTTCTTGACGGCGATCCAGTGCGACTCACCTGGATCTGACTGGTATCTACTCGTAATGCTCAACGCGTAGGATACATCTGGTCGAGTACAAAGCATGGCATACATGATGGATCCAATTGCCGAAGCATATGGAATCTGATCCATGCGTTCTCGCTTATCAGGCGTCGTAGGACACTGACTCTTGTAGAGAACTGTGCCACTGCTCATCGGTAAGGTTCCTTTCTTGGAATCTTGCATCTTGAACCGTTTTAAGACCTTATCGATATATGTACTCGGACACAATCATAGAAGTCGTCTCGATCTATCTCTATAGATCTTTATTCCTAGAATATAGGCCGCTTCTCCTAGGTCCTTCATAGAAAACTGTGTTCCTAGCCAAGACTTAACGTCTTGCAAGGTAGGAACGTCATTCCCTATAAGGAGAATGTCATCCACGTACAACACTAGAAATACAACTGTGCTCCCACTGACCTTCTTGTAAACACATGGCTCGTCTTCGTTTTGTGAGAAACCAAACTTTTTGATTGTCTCATCAAAGCGAAGATTCCAGCTCCTTGAAGCTTGCTTCAGTCCATAAATGGATCTCTGAAGCTTGCACACCATCCTCGGGTTCCTCGGATCGACAAAACCTTCGGGTTGTGTCATGTACACATCCTCGGTCAAGTTCCCGTTAAGGAACGCGGTCTTGACATCCATTTGCCATATCTCATAGTCGTAATATGCAGCTATGGCAAGTAGGATCCTGATGGACTTCAGCATAACTACGGGCGAAAAAGTCTCATCATAGTCAATACCATGAATCTGACGGAATCCTTTCGCCACAAGTCGTGCCTTACACGTGTGCACGTTGCCATCCATGTCGGTCTTCTTCTTGAAGATCCACTTGCATCCGATGGGTTTTATCCCTTCAGATGCATCAACCAGAGTCCATACTTGGTTGTCTGACATAGATTGCATCTC
>NW_010967234.1:9577-10848 GCF_000463585.1 Tarenaya hassleriana
GCGTCGTTTCAGCCGACTTCGTTGGACTCCTATTCAGCAGGTACGCAGCGGTCTCTTAAGCATAGCCCCAAAAAAACTTCGGAAGATCTGTCTGACTCATCATTGACCTTTCCCGAACCACAAGTCATGGTTAGCCTCTAGCAAGACGCCATGACCACCCACTTAGAATTGAGTTAGAGGTGATCTAACCAAGGCATTAACAGCTCGAATTCTGATCCTTTGTGTCATGATATCATAAGTTGAACAAGGGCATGGTTTGAGTCACCCTTCAAGTTCAACTGCTTTCTTGTCTTGCCAAATCGACTAGTAAAATAGATGCAACTTCATCTATAGCGTGGCCACGCGTTTTCATAGTCCGACTTCCACGAGGGGGCCCAGCGATATCTCTCCTGTTAAGGAGGTGACAAGTCCCATATTGCATGTCTACTATCTCCATATGATTCGTGAACGTATCTGATCAACGCCGTTATAATCATCCGGTTAAAGACGACGTTTGACGCAGTCAAGACACGCCACTCCTCATATCAGATACTCTAAACATCTCAGGTATGAGGATCCATAAACAAACCGCTGTATGAGATTCATGTCATAACTCTGTCCATGTGACAATCTCATGCGGGTCATCCAGTCACTCGTTCACAACGAAATCCCATGATTGTGATCTACATCCAATGCGTTGATCACACCTCATGCTAGTCTTCATTCATGTTTAGAATCATTCTGTAATGATTCAAGGATACCGTAATATAACAAACATGCCAATCATATAACGGGAATGTAATGCATTCATAAATCAATGAATCAATACAAAGTCAAAATGTCATATTACGGATTATCCTAGAGCATTACAACCAACAATCTCCCACTATGCTCTATGATCTATCCTACAAGCATCTAATCCCCATACCCTTAACATGACCATCATGTTTTGACGAAGGGAGAGGCTTCGTCAATGGGTCGGCAATATTATCATTTGTCGACACTCTGCTTATCTTCACGTCTCCTCTGTCGATGATTTCTCTGATCAAGTGAAATCGCCTGAGTATGTGTTTGGATCTATGCTGTGATCGGAGTTCCTTAGCTTGCGTAATCGCACCATTGTTGTCACAGTACAACTCAATGGGATCTGCAATGCTAGGAATAACGCCCAGGTCTCCCACGAATTTCCTGATCCAAACAGCTTCCTTAGCTGCATCTGATGCTGCTATGTACTCGGCTTCTGTAGTCGAATCTGCAACGGTTGGCTGTTTGGAACTCTTCCAACTAATAGC
>NW_010967234.1:12015-15477 GCF_000463585.1 Tarenaya hassleriana
GTCGTTTCCAGTCACAAGAAAACCATATCTTGTAGGCTCTTGGTGAATTCTACCAGATCTCCGAGGTTCACTAGGAGGTGCTGTCTCAACAACTTGTGATACAGGTTGAACTGTTTCGACCTGTTCACTCGGTTCTTCGACTATTTGTGGTTCTCGAACTTCTTCGAGATCTATTCTACTCCCACTGACTGTCTTGGAGACGAACTCTCTCTCCAAGAAAGATCCATTCCGACCAACCAACACTTTGTTCTCAGATGGGTTGTAGAACCAGTACCCTTTAGTTTCCTTAGGGTAACCCACAAATATGCATTTATCAGATTTGGCGGATAGCTTATCAGAAGTCAGACGTTTCACATAAACGTCGCATCCCCAAATTTTCATAAACGCTAACCTGGGACGCTTCCGAGTCCATATCTCATATGGTGTCTTCTGAATCGACTTTGTTGGACAGTTGTTCAGTATAAGCGCTGTTGTTTCCAAAGCATATCCCCAGAAGGATTTAGGAAGATCGACTTGACTCATCATAGACCGTACCATATCTAATAAGGTTTGGTTCCTCCTCTCGGACACGCCATTCCACTGTGGCGTTCCAGGTGGAGTCAACTGTAAGACAATCCCACAATCTGCCAGATAGTCAGTGAACTCTCGGCTCATATACTCGCCACCTCGATTAGATCGAAGCAACTTGATCGTCTTGCCAAGTTGGTTCTGTACCTCGTTTCTGAAAATCTTGAACAATTCAAATGTTTCAGATTTATGTCTCATCAAGTAGACATAACCGTACCTACTGAAATCATCAGTAAACGTAACAAAGTACAGATAACCTCCTCTAGCGGGTGAGCTCATAGGACCGCATACATCACTATGTATGAGTTCTAACAACTCTGTAGCCCTTTCTCCTTTTCTAGAAAAATGAGATTTTGTCATCTTGCCCATCAAACAGGAATCGCACGATTTGATTGATTCATAATCAAAAGAATCAAGAAGTCCATCAGAATGAAGCTTCGCTATGCGTTTCTCATTGATGTGACCAAGTCGACAATGCCAGAGATAGGTCGGGTTTAAGTCGTTCGGCTTAAACCGCTTGGTACTAACGTTATAGACTGAATTGTGTCTAGACGGTTTATCATCCAAAATATAAAGGCCATTAAACAGGTAACCATTACCATAAAATAAAGCGCCTCTATAAATAGATAAAGTTTTGTTCTCAATGACAAAACGAAAACCATCAGAATCCAAACATGAAATCGAAATAATATTCCTGCTAATTGCAGGTACAAAATAACAATCATGTAATTCTAACACAAGTCCAGAAGGTAAAGTAAGATCATAAATCCCGACAGTCAATGCAGCAACTCTTGCTCCATTCCTGACGCGGAGATCCACTTCTCCCTTCGCCAGCTGCCTACTTCTTCTCAGGCCCTGCACATTTCCACAAATGTGTGAGGCGCATCCGGTATCTAATACCCAAGATGTAGAAGTAAACAGGTTAGCTTCTATAACGAACATACCGTAAGATGAAGCTTCTGCAAGCTTCTTCTTCTTTTGATCTTCCAGGTAGAGTTTGCAGTTTCTGCGCCAATGCCCAATGGCATGGCAGAAATGACACTCTCCCTTCTCAGCCTTAGACTTAGGCTCGGCAGCAATAATTACCGTCTTGCCCTTGCCTTTCTTGCTCTTGAAACGCTTCCTTTTGTTGGAACTCTTTCCAACCACTAGGACACTTTTCTCGACTTTAAAGTTCTGCTCAGCCAATCGCAATATCCCATGTAGCTCGGCCAAGTCCTTCTCCATCCCATGCATGTTATAGTTCATGACAAACTGGTCAAAACTATCCGGCAGGGATTGAAGAACTAGGTCTACAGCCAATTCACGACTAACATCCAACCCTAGTCTGTCAAGATCCTCTAGATAACCCTTCATCTTGAGGATATGAGTACTCACGGGTGAACCATTGGTCATCTTACAGTTGACCAGGTTCTTAAGGACGTTAAATCGTTCGACCCTCGCCTGTTCCTCGAACATAGTCCTGAGATGCTCGATCATCTCGAAGGCATCAGTTCCTTCGAGTTGTTTCTGCAACTCAGCCGACATCGATATACAGAGAACCTGGCTCTGATACCACTGTTGGGGTTATCTACGGGTTCCTAGCATGCGATCATATCGATCTAGGGTTTGGTTTACTAGGTTTCATGGAGGGGAAGAAAGATCTAAACCTAGTCAAACGTCACACGCAACCAAACTCGCAAAACCCGAAAGATCATGTATATCACCGAGGGAATCGTTACTTACCTCGTTCTCGATGAGACTTGAAGTTTATTTTGATCCGGGGCCTGTTCTAAATCACCTAGGACTGAAGTTACAGTCCCTCTACACGTATCCACACCGACGGGAAGGATTCCAAACGATTTGGAACGAATCTGCTAGGATTAGTGAAGAAAAGGGTAACTCAAGAGACGAGATCCAATCCCGGGACAATAGAAATCGAAGAGAACAGGTTCTCTAGGGTTCTAGGATGTTTCTCTGAGTTTTAGGTCGGCCTTAATTAAGTTTGGACGAAATCCCAAACTTAAATAAGATTAGAAAACCCTAAAATCGAATTATGGAAATTTTCCAGATCCCGGTCCGCCAGACCAGGAGCTTGGTCCGGCGGACCAGGCTAACTCAGCTGCCTTCGGACCGTCTGACCTGGAGCCTTGGTCCGGCTGACCAAGATTGGTCAGCTCCGGACCAAGTCTCCTGGTCTCCTTTCGGTCCGCCTGTTCGCTCCTCGGTCCGTCTGATTCCAGCGCCTGGTCCGGAGCTGACCAACTCTTGGTCAGCCGGACCAGACCTGGACAGATGATCTCGGACTGAGCTTCCGGACTGCCTGATCTGACCAACTTGGTCCGGGGCTGACCAAATTTGGTCAGCTCCGGACTAACACACCGAAAACTCCTTTTCATGCTCGTTTCGGTCAAATCTCGTTTCCATTTTTCGGATTCTTCAGGTATAAGTCCATCCCTATTGGTGTGTGACCCTGTAGGCCCATTCTAAGTGGTAGTGACTCTAGGAACCTTTCCCGAACCACAAGTCATGGTTAGCCTCTAGCAAGACGCCTTGACCACCCACTTAGAATTGAGTTAGAGGTGATCTAACCAAGGCATTAACAGCTCGAATTCTGATCATTTGTCTCACGATATCATAAGTTGAACAAGAGCATGGTTTGAGCCACCCTTCAAGTTCAACTACTTTCTCGTCTTGGCAAATCGACTAGTAAAATAGATGCAACTTCATCTATAGCGTGGCCACGCATTTTCATAGTCCGACTTCCCACGAGAGGGCCCAGCGATATCTCTCCTATTAAGGAGGTGACAAGTCCCATATTGCATGTCTACTATCTCCATATGATTCGTGAACGTATCTGATCAACGCCGTTATAATCATCCGGTTAAAGACGACGTTTGACGCAGTCAAGACACG
>NW_010967234.1:15686-30173 GCF_000463585.1 Tarenaya hassleriana
TCATGCGGGTCATCCAGTCACTCGTTCACAACGAGTACCCATGATTGTGATCTACATCCAATGCGTTGATCACACCTCATGCTAGTCTTGATTCAACATTGTTCCCACAATGATGACTGACTAGGGAGTTTAGAATCATTCTCTAATGATTCAAGGATACCGAAATACAACAAACATGCTAATTGTATAACGGATAAATAATGCATTCATAAATCAATGAATCAATACAAAGTAAAATGTCATATTATGGATCATCCTAGAGCATTACAACCAACATTTCACACAAGAATAAATTGTTACATCTATCCTTATGCTATTTAGGTAGACAACTAATGTCAATCACATCCAATATGACTCTTAGATCCTTTATGAGACTATGATATCAAATATTTTCACACAAGAATAAATTGTTACATCTATCCTTATGCTATTTAGGTAGACAACTAATGTCAATCACATCCAATATGACTCTTAGATCCTTTATGAGACTATGATATCAAATATCATTGCATACTCGTCTCATCTGTACCATTAAGTTTCAAGTCAAACTTGATAACTTAACCTAAGGTAAACCATATTCAAGCTGTAGGAACCACGATTTCCTACCCTGCCTCACAAAGATAATCCGGCATGCTCAGCTTTGGCATGACCCGTATTACGGATGATCGATGCCTTGACAGGCGCTCTAGTAATGGGAGGCACACACTTAGCATTACATGAACAAGGGATTTTCGAAACCACACTAGATCAAGCATCTACTTTCAAGCTATGAGAACACCCAGCTTTGGCATGGCCCATGACACGTACGATCGAGGCTTTGACAAGTGCTTTACTCATAGAGCTTCTAGATCTAACCGGTTTCTGTGCAACGATTGTTCATAATCCGAATGGACCATCCATTCGATTATGTAATCCCAATCCCGGAGCTCCCACTCAATCAAGCATATACTATATCTTGATTAAGTTACATGTATTCATTCACTATGGACCATCCATAAGAATGAATCATGTCTATTTGAGTTACAGTTGATCAGAATAAGCAACGATTGCGTAATCGGACCTCGAAAACGAAAATTCTCGGAATCTGGACTTCGGGCCGTCCGTTATGGAGGTAGAACGGACGTTCCAGGCTGGCAGAACGTTCGGTCTCGACTTCAGAAGCCAGAATGGACGTTCCACTCCATAGCCAAGCAGAACAGACGTTCTGCAGTGGACAGAACGGACGGTCCAGGAGAGACCTTTCGTTCCGAGCCACTCAGTCTGTCACACTCGGACCGTCCGGTCTGGTTTACCCAGAACAGACGGTCTAGGGTAGGTCTCCGTGATCAGATCACGTTTCCCCGCGTTCTAAGCCCCGATCAGACCCGAAACTGATCCGAATTCTTCTTTACACCCAAAATTCGAATTCCTGCACTCTATGCAACATGAAACATGCAATCTACACTAGATTCAATCATCAAACATGCATAGAAATCAAAGCAGACATGGATTCAAACAATTCAAATCCTAAAACATGCGTGATCGGGTTCTACGAAATCAAAACAGAGCAACCAGGCTCTGATACCACTGTTGGATTTTCCTGGGATCTCATGAGCGAATCTAATTCCTAAGAGATCAATTCTAGGGTTTGCGCAGCGGATGTAAAACAAAAATTTAATGAAACCCCAGAACCATGCTTCTATGAATCGTAGGAACGTTAGAACGCTTACCTCAATCGATCTGGGGCCTGTCTCAATTGAAGAATCCGTTTGATCACGAAAAGGAGAAAGATTACCTCGCCCTCTACATGTATCCAAACCACGGGATGGATTCCAACGATTGGAACTTGTCTGCTAGGACTCGAATCTGCTATTCAATTTGTGCTTTGAGAAAAACGGACTTTGATCACACTCTCAATCTCTTGGATCTCACCAAAAGTCTGTAAGAAGTGTTCTAAAGTCGACATCAATTGATTAGAGTTTAATCTCCTTCTTATAAAGTGATTTTACCCTAATTTCGGTTTAATTTCGGAAAGACACGAAGATTGGAACGGACGGTCCAGAAATACACGTGGACCGTCCCGTTCCAGACCCTTCCGTCTTGGTTTTTCCATCGTTTTCTCGTGCATTTCGTCCTTCCCTGCGTGTGTGACCCTGTAGACTCATTCGATATAGCAGTATAGCCCGAAATCTCTATTTCGGATATACAAGTCATAGGCGGTCTCTAGCAAGACACTATGACTACCTATCTCAACTGCTTTCTCGTTCACTGAGTTTGACTGTCTGAAATAGACGACGTTCGTCTATAGTGCGGCCACACATTCCTACAGTCTCGCTCACACGAGGGGTCCAGCGATATCTCTCTCTTTTATGAGAGGTACAGTTCCCGTCTTGACTATCTACAATCCAGCACATGATTCGTTTCGTACCTGATACACGTCTTTATAGTCCTCCTGTTACGCATGACGTTTGACGTATTCAAGGCACGCAACTCCTCATGTTGGATTCCGTAGATATCTCAGGTCTTGGGATCCAATCATGGAACCGCCATATGAGATTCAAGTCATGACACTAGTCCATGTGACAATCTCATGCGGGTCAATCCAGTATTTCGTTTTCCAACGAATACCTATGACTGTGATCGTATCCAATACCTATGATCAACGCTATGATCATCAATCACACATCATACTAGTCTTATTATGTCGTTATTCCCATAACAACACAACACTAGGGAGTTTAGTATCATTCATAATGATACATGGATTTCATAACAGATCTAGTATGCAAGAACATGTAATGAATCAAATACTCTCATAAAAACCATAGAAAGTATCAATACATCAAATGTATCTGAACAAAGCTCATAAACAATACATAATAGAGCACTAAACCAACAGCGCGTTCGTGAGTCCGAAAGGCATGATCACGAACTCGAAGTGTCCATATCTCGTCCGGAATACCGTCTTCTGTATGTCATCCTCCTTACCCGAATCTGATGATATCCAGATCGTAGATCGATCTTCGAAAACCACTGGGCTCCCTGTAGTTAGTCCAGCAACTCATCAATCCTCGGTAGCGAGTACCGATTCTAGATAGTCACTTGGTTGAGCCCTCGGTAATCGATGCACAATTGCATGCTCCCCTCTTTCTTCTTCACAAAGAGTACCGGTGCTCCCCACGGTGAAACGCTAGGGCGAATGAAACCCTACTCCACCAACTCGTTCAGCTGTTTCTTCAGCTCGGCCATCTCCGTAGGTGTCATCCGGTACGGAGCCTTGGAAATTGGCTCGGTACTAGGTAACACATCTATGCTGAAATCAACCTCCCGACTGGGCAGTAATCCCGGTAGATCATCGGGAAACACATTTGGAAACTCCCGGGCAACGGGTGTATCCTCCAGTCTTCTCTCTGATTCCTGTGTAGCTGTAATGACTACCAGGAAAGCTTCATTTCTCTCTCTGATCATCTTCTTTCTGGACCTTTGGATTGAACTTAAGGGGGTCCTCTGCTAACGCCAATTTAGATGGTGAGCGAGGTAAGTCCTTCCCCTTTTGTCTTAAATGCCCACTCGGGGTGGGTTGGTGTATGTTCCTTTAGATACTGCTATAGGACCTCTTAGGGATTTCAGAATTAGTTCCCTAATTCCAATCCTTTAGTTTAGGCATTGGGCTTAATTGTGGAAATTGTTGATCTCCATTTAACCATATAATGGCGACATTCTAAATGCGCTATGTTAACTTCCCTAAGCCCTCGACGACTCCAACTTGCATCATCAATGTACGGACCTCTACATGTGAGGATTTTCTTCGGACATGGTTTGAAAACATTTTCGTAGAAAACTGTTGGGTAATGAGCATGATTACTTCCCAAGGAAAGAACGAGGCTCTGATACCAAAAGTTGTGACACCCGTAACCCGTGTACAGTATACAGATTGTGCCACATGGACGATATAAAATAAAATAATGAATCGCGGAAACGAAAATACGAAATGCAAAAACATTTTAAATCAAATCAGAGTAAGCAGCGGAAATACAACGCGATCAGTATCGCAAAACAACACATGTCCGAATAGTCATAATATAACCGTATAAAATGCGGGAATACAAGTTCCATAGTCCAAATACAAATCCCATACATGATGCTGCCTCTCTCGGGTCGTCGTCGTCTGGTGCGCTACGCGTAATCCTCGTGATCTGTAAAAAGGTAAAATCACAAGGGCTAAGCACAACTGCTTCGTGAGTAGCCCGGGTTGATCCCGGTCATCCCGTTCCCAGCGAGAATGGTGATAAAACAATGACATACAAGAAACAAACAAGTAATAACAACACGTATTTATATCACATCAATCATAATTACACCCGTATGGAGTCCACCATAGTGTCCAGCACCATTTACCCTAGTCAAGTCCATGACTAGGGGCGCATCCACGCCCGTCAAGTCCATGACGTTGGCCGTCGTGTCGCACACGACTAAAACACGTCTCAAACACCCGTCAAGTCCATGATGGTGATGGTTGAGTCCACAACCATCCACAAACACAATCATGCTTGGCGCGTACGCATGAGCAAGCTACACACATGGCAAACAACGTGCATATATCCCTATAGTACAATCATACGCATCACGGCTTCCGGTCCCCACCGATCTACCGTTCAACGCCATGCAATTCTACCCGCAAACAATCACGCAACGGTCACTCGTATCTCAATGTCGCACTCCTCACTATGCCACGCAATGTCTTGGTGAAGGATCGGTTCGATTGATCTCAATCGCAAAGTTTTTTCCTTTGGTGGGAGCTTGGTTCGCCCATGGTCAAGTCTGATCGGGCCCGGGCAAACCCCGTTGGTCGTTTCTTTTTTCCCGGTCGAAACGGAAATTTTCTGTCTTTTCTCCGAGCCTGGTCCGGGGACCAAAGCCTGGTCAGTCTCGGACCAGAGCCCCTTCTCTTCTGGTCTGCTCAGCTTCCTTGGTCCGTCGGTTTGTTGTGAGACAGGTCTGGTCCGGCGGACCAGGTTTGGTCAACCCCGGACCAGCCTTCTCTTTCTCTCTTGGTCCGGCTCGCTCTTCGTTGGTCAACCAGACCATTTTTGGTCCAAAACTAAACACATTTCTCGGATTGGTCCGGAGCTGACCAGTTCGTGGTCCGGCGGACCGGAACTGGGCAGTTCATCCGTTCGCGTTTCAGATTTTTTGGTCCGACTTCGATTGCTCATAACTCACTCGTTTCTTAACCAAATCGCGCACCGTTTGTTTCTAAATGTTCATTGGGATGTCTTTTTTCATATCCAAGTAGTAGATTATTGAAATCTCACGTATAGAGGATGAATATTGATTCGTAACCCCCGTACCTCATAAATTTCGCGATTCTACAATTTGTGTTTTTTCTCAGTTTTCATTCACTCATATCTCCTTCGTTTCTCAACCAAATTGAGTACCGTTTGTTTCTAAATCCTCATTGAGATGTCCTCTTTTAAATCCAAGCAACAAATCATTGCGATATCACAGTCACAGGATGGAAATGAGAGTACACAGAAGCAACTCAAGCCACTGACCTTGTTCTTGAGTTTTGGTGAGTTTGTCCGAGCTTGTGCGAGTTCCTCATGGCTTCACACGAAGTGAGATGCTCCAAGGCACGTCTGGGCACGTCCCCCTTGGTCTCCTCGAGCTCCTTTCTCTCTGGTTCGTCTCCTTTCTCTCCCTTTCTTTCTCTTTCTCTTCCTCCTCTGTTTCACCCGAAAATGGCAAAGTCCTAGGTTTGGGAGATGTTTATGGCACGAGAGAGAGGGCTCAAGCCCAGGCCCATAGGCGAGTCTGCAATGTCCCCGAGGTGTTGGGCGGTGGTTGGACGCGCGTGGGACCCATTTTCCGGCAAACTTTCGCGTCCCAATACTGCAACAGAGCAAGTTGTGTTCTGTCGTTTCCCGGTCCGCCGGACTAAATCTTAGTCCGCCGGACCGGGGTCAGTTTTTTTTTTTTTCGAAACTTCTCCAGTCCACTTTTGCTCCGACTGAGTAGATTGGTCCGCCACAGACCAAATCCTAGTCCGGTGGACCAACCCTATTTTTTTTTTCTTTTCTTTTCTCATTTTTCCCGATCCTTTCCGCGCGTGACGATTTCCGTGGCTCTCTTCGACATTGTACTATTCATTTTTGGTGATTTCGTGACATCTCTATTTTATTATTTATTTCTAAATAATTAAATATTCAAATCGGGTTTCGGGGTATTACAGCCATGACCACCCACGTTGAATTGAGTTAGAGGCGATCTAACCAAGGCAGTAACAGCTCCAATTTTGATCCTTTGTCTCACGATATCATATGTTGAACAAGGGCATGGTTTGAGCCACCCTTCAAGTTCAACCGCTTTCTCGTCTTGGCAAATCGACTAATAAAATAGATGCAACTTCATCTATAGCATGGCCACACGTTTTTCATAGTCTGATTTCCATGAGGGGCCCAATGATATCTCTCCCGTTAAGGAGGTGACAAGTCTCGTATTGCATCTCTACTATCTCCATATAACTCGTGAACGTATCTGATCAACGCCGTTATAATCATCCGTTAAAGACGACGTTTGACGCAGTCAAGACACGCCACTCCTCATATCAGATACTCTAGACATCTCAGGTCTGAGGATCCAAGAACGAACCGCTGTATGAGATTCAAGTCATGACTTTGTCCATGTGACAATATCCAGTCAGTAGTTCCAAACGAGTACCCATGATTGTGATTTGCATCCAATGCATATGATCATCACAATCATCAATCACACCTCATGCTGGTCTTAATTCATCATTGTTCCCACAATGACAACTGACTAGGGAGTTTAGAATCATCTGCAATGATTCAAGGATATCTACTGAAATATAACAAACATGCCAATCATATAACGGGAAAAGTAATGCATTCATAAACCAATGAATCAATACATAGTCAAATTGTCATATCACTGATCATCCTAGAGCATTACAACAAACAATCTCCCACTATGCTCTATGATCTATCCTACAAGCATCTAATCCTCATACCCCTAACATGACCATCATGCTTTGACGAAGGGAGAGGCTTCGTTTGCGGGTCGGCAATATTATCATCTGTTGCCACTATGCTTATCTTCACGTCTCCTCTGTCGATGATTTCTCTGATCAAGTGAAATCGCCTGAGTATGTGTTTGGATCTTTGGTGTGACCGGGGTTCCTTACTTGTACGATCGCACCATTGTTGTCACAGTACAACTCAATGGGATGTGCAATGCTAGGAATGACGCCCAGGTCTCCCACGAATTTCCTGATCCAAACAACTTCCTTAGCTGCATCCGATGTTTCTATGTACTCGGCTTCTGTAGTCGAATCTGCCATGGTTGGCTGTTTGGAATTCTTCCAACTGATAGCCCCACCGTTCAGGCAGAAAACGTAACATGACTGCGATCTGAAGTCATCTCTATCGGTCTGGAAACTAGCATCGGTATAACCCCTTATACCGAGCTCCTCTTCCAATCCCCCATACACCAAGAACAAATCCTTAGTCCTTCTCAAGTACTCGCAATCCAGTGAGCCTCACCTGGTGTAGACTGATATCTATTAGTCATACTCAATGCATATGATACATCCAGACGAGTACACAACATGGCGTACATGATGGATCCAATTGCCGAGGCATATGGAATCCTACTCAGACGCTCTTGCTCATCCTGTGTCTTTGGACATTGAGTCTTGCTAAGAACCACGTCATGTCCCATTGGCAAGGCACCCCTCTTGGAGTCTTGCATCTTGAACCGATTCAAGACCTTGTCAATGTATGTACTCTAACTTAGACCAAGAAGCCTTCTCGATCTATCTCTATAGATCTTGATTCCTAGAATATAGGCGGCTTCTCCTAAGTCCTTCATCGAAAAGACCGATCCTAGCCATGATTTTATTCCTTGCAAAGTAGGAACATCATTTCCGATGAGCAATATATCATCTACATAAAGCACAAGAAAGACCACTGCGCTCCCACTGACCTTCTTGTAAACGCATGGCTCATCTTCGTTTTGCAGGAAGCCAAACGTTTTGACTGCCTCATCAAATCGACGATTCCAACTCTTCGAAACCTGCTTCAGTCCATAAATGGATCTCTGAAGCTTACACCCTTCCTCGGACTCCTAGGATCAACAAAACCCTCGGGTTGTGTCAAGTACACATCCTCGAGCAAATTATGCGGTCTTGACGTCCATCTGCCATATCTCGTAGTCATAATACGCAGCTATGGCTAGCAAAATTCGTATGGATTTAAGCATCACGACTGGTGAAAAGGTTTCATCATAATCTATACCATGAATCTGCCGAAACCCTTATAGGTATGCACGATGCCATCCATGTCGGTTTTCTTCTTGAAAACCCACTTGCATCCAATTGTCTTAATACCATCGAACGAATCGACCAAAGTCCGCGCTTTGTTGTCGTACATGGATTGCATCTCAGACTCCATGGCCTGGTGCCATTTCTCGGAATCGGAACTCGCCACAGCCTCTGAATACGACGTAGGCTCGTCATGTTCTAACAAACTGAGTTCGTCGTTTCCAGTCACAAGAAAATCGTATCTTGTAGGCTCTTGGCGAATTCTACCAGATCTCCGAGGTTCACTAGGATGTGTTGTCTCAACAATTTGTGACACAGGTTGAACTGTTTCGACCTGTTCACCTGGTTCTTCGACTATTTGTGGTTCTCAAACTTCTTCGAGATCTATTCTACTCCCACTAACTCTCTTGGAGATGAACTCTCTCTCCAAAAAGGATCCATTCCGAGCAACAAACACTTTGTTCTCAGATGGGTTGTAGAACCAGTACCCTTTAGTTTCCTTAGGGTAACCCACAAAAATGCATTTATCAGATTTGGCGGATAGCTTATCAGAAGCCAGACGTTTCACATAAACGTCGCATTCCCAAATATTCATGAATGCTAACCTGGGACGCTTCCCAGTCCATATCTCATATGGTGTCTTTTGAACCGACTTTGTTGGGCAGTTGTTCAGTATAAGCGTTGTCGTTTCCAAGGCATAACCCCAGAAGGATTTAGGAAGATCGACCTGACTCATCATAGACTGTACCATATCTAATAGGGTCCGATTCCTCCTCTCAGACACGCCATTCCATTGTGGCGTTCCAGGTGGAATCAGCTGTGAGACAATCCCACAATCTGCCAAATAGTCAGTGAACTCTTGGCTCATATATTCGCCACCTCGATCAAATCAAAGCAACTTGATCGTCTTGCCAAGTTGGTTCTGTACCTCGTTTATGAAAATCTTGAACAATTCAAGCGTTTCAGACTTATGTCTCATCAAGTAGACATAACCGTACCTACTGAAATCATCAGTGAACGTTACAAAGTACAGAAAACCTCCTCTAGCGGGCGAGCTCATAGGACCGCATACATCACTATGTATGAGTTCTAACAACTCTGTAGCCCGTTCTCCTTTTCTAGAAAAAGGAGATTTTGTCATCTTGCCCATCAAACAAGAATCGCACGATTCAATTGACTCATAATCAAAAGAATCAAGAAGTCCATCAGAATGAAGCTTCGCTATGTGTTTCTCGTTGATGTGGCCAAGTCGACAATGCCAGAGATAGGTCGGTTTAAGTCGTTCGGCTTAAACCGCTTGGTAATAACATTATAGATCAACCTGTATCTAGATGGTTCATCTTCCAAAACATAAAGACAATTAAATTGGTAATCCTTACCATAGAATAAATCGCCTCTATAAATGGACAGACATTTGTTCTCAATAACAAATCTGAAATCATCCGAGTCTAAACATGAAATCGATATGATGTTCCTTGGCAGATACAAAATAACATTCATGCAACCAATACAAGGCCAGAAGGTAAAGTCAGGTCGTAAATCAGACAGTTAATGCAGCAACTTTTGCTCCATTCCCGACGCGGAGATCTACTTCTCCCTTCACCAATTGTCTACTTCCCCGCAGCTCTTGCACATTTTCACAAATGTGTGAGGCATATCCAGTGTCTTATACCGACGACGTAGAAGTAAACAAGTTAGCCTCTATAACGAAGATACCAGAAGTTGAAGCTTCTACAAGCTTCTTCTTCCTTTGATCTTCCAGGTAGAGTCTGCAATTTCTATACCAATGTCCAACAACATGACAGAAATAACACTCTTCCTTCTTGGGTTTAGGCTTAGGCTTAGTAACAACACTTGTCACTTTCCTCTTGCCCTTACCTTTGGAACGCTTCCTCTTGCTGGAACTCTTTCCAACAACTACCATATCATTCTTTCCTTGGCTCCCAGCTTTCTCTTGGAATGACACATTCAACTGATCAACCATCAAAGAATTGTCCATGTCATATAATTGCTCACGCAATTCCGAAGACATCTTTCCAAGCATCAAGCTGGACACATCCAGATCATCATCCTCATGCTTCCAATAAGCATCAATGATCGATCCAGAAGCCGTGGTCAGAGGCTTATCCTTCATAGGGATAGATCGCATGGTGAGATTAACAAGATTCCTACAATAGATATGTTCTACAGAAAAGGACAAACAAACATACAGAAAATATGCAAGTCGCTTAGTACACATACTAACATAGACAATAGATGCAATATGACATGCTCCCACTAAGAAAAACACCCTCAATGCGTTTCTAAGTGAGATAGGATCCATATTTCACATGCTTTTGAGTCAGCTAGGGCATGACTCTCAAAATCATGCTATTTAGGTAGACAACACATTGGCAATCACATCCTATGCGATTCCTAGATGAGTATGAGACAGTGATACGCTATCACTGCATGTTCCTCATCCCATCCTTACCATTAAGTCCAAGTCCGACTTGATAACCCAATTCAAGCTCAACCATATTCGAGCTATGAGAATCACGATTTCTCCATACTGCCTCACCAAGATAGTCAGGCACGCTCAGCTAGGGCATGAACCGTAACCATGACGATCGAGGCCTTGACAGTTGCTCTACTAATGGGCGGTAATAGCTTGAGATTATATGAGGCATAGGTGACTTGAACACCAGGACACCTTAACTGAATTCAAGTCAGTTCAGTCAAGTTGTTCCGATCAACTCGGTTGAACTACTCTTAGTTCAGTTGAGTCGTCTGTGTACACAATCCCTTGGCCAAACAACACTTGCTCGCCTTAAATTATGTACCGAAACCCTCTCATTGGTTAAGCAATCATAATGTTCATCCAATGTGCATCCAAATCCCGGCTCAGACACATGAAACAATGCAACAACTGCATCTAACAAAGTCTGATCAAGTGACTCGGTCCAAGTCAAAACTTGACTCGGTCCGAGTCAGAAGCCGAAATCATCTACAAATCAATCTGAACCAAAACTTGACAAACCAGACAACCCTCTGTACTGATTCTGTCCGAGTCAGAACTGACTCGGTCCGAGTCAGAAGTCTGTGAGGCCGAGTCTATGCAATTTTGGTCGCTTTTGATCTATCGTTCTGACTCGGTCGAGTCAAAACTTGACTCTGTCCGAGTCAAAACTCTGGCAGACGCTTTTTGGCCACGAGATCTAGGGTTTCACCCTAATTCGATGCGCCATCAAGCCGTCTTCGATCCAAACTCATCCATGCATCAAATAACAATCACAACATCATTAAATATGCGTAGATCAGACCTATCATGCAATTTTAACCATTAAAATTCATATAGGCATGCAACAAGCACGGAGATATACAGAGAACCAGGCTCTGATACCACTGTTGGGTTTTCGATGCTACGGGTTCCTAGCATGCGATCATATCGATCTAGGGTTTGGTTTACTAGGTTTCATGCAGCGGAAGGATAATCTAAACCTAGTCAAACGTCACACGCAACCAAACTCATAAAACTCGAAAGAACGTGTATACTGATACGTGTGTACCGAGTCTAAAATCTATAACCCGATTCACAACTCACCGCAAGAATACGGATCGTCGTAACACGGGGTCGAACACGAGGATCGGTTGCTAAATCCAAATCTAAATCGAAAATAGATCAAAGCAAGCAAGCAAGTGATGATGGAAGTATATGGAATCTATAGGAAACGAAATAAGAAAGCAATGAAAACGAGTAACCTATCAAACCAGGATGACTACGGGTATCGGGATCGTATTCGCGTGTATGGGTATTTATTAAGCATGCGAGAATAACGACATCGTACTTGTATTCGGGAATCATCAACAACAAGAATAGAGAATTCACCTCCCGGTCTACTAACTCACTACCTACAGAGTAACTCGTCAATCTTCCGATCTATTCAAGTTAACCCTAGATGCATGAAGAATGCTATCATCAATCCTAGATCGATCAAACCATATTCCTATGTGAATAATACGATCTATTTTATCGATTTTGATCCGAAACCAAACCCATATTCCTATGTGATTCAGAATCTAAAACAATTGGCCAAGTGATCAGCAAACACCAATAGGTAAGAAAACACAAATCGATAAAACCGAAACAAGCTTGTCGAAATCCAAGTTAGGGTTCTAACATACCCAAAACACAAACGAATCCCTAACCCATAGTCGTGGATCTACTCACGGTTCAAGGAAAACAACAAAAAGCTCAAAAGAAAAGAGACAAAAGAGAGGAGAGAAAAGCTCATGTAGATGTGTAGTCTTCACGATCGAATTTTCCTTCTTCTTCTCGAAATCCCGTGAACTTCTATTATTCTCTCACCAAAAGCTCTCCAAAAGTCTGTCTCTAAGTGTTCTCTAAGGCTCTCCAAAGTCTGTATAAAGTCTGTCTCTAAGTTCTCTCTAAGGCTCTCCCCTCTACTAGGACGTGGCTAGGTCTATTTTACCCTAGGGCGGCTCCCAAGAGTTCTCCTTTCATTAGAACTCTAAAAATTGTGAATTAGGGTTTTTCTGGGTTTTGACTCGACCGAGTCAAAAGGTTAACTCGGACCGAGTCAAGTCGGACCCATCGGACTCGGACTCTTCACGAATTTGCTCATAACTTTCTGCTCTGGTGTCGGATTTATGCGATTTTGGTGTCTACGTGAAGCTCTTGAAGTTCTCTTTCCAATGGTACCAGTTTCGCATGATTTGGACTTCTGTAGAGAAAGTTATGGATGTCGCAACATGAGTATCTCATCCGGACTTCTCCTCTAACGCTCCAAATAACTCCTTTTCGAGTCCAATCATCTTCGAAACCTGTAACTCTGCAAAACTAAAGCACAACCGGGTTTTGTGTCCTAACACACCTAGAATGCCTATGAATGCATGTGATTATCCCGTAAAACCTAGACAAACTCTCATCAAAATATAGAGAAAAATAGGAGTTATCATATACCACCGTAGGAATCGAATACTTACCTCTTTCCTGAAGATCTAAAAGTAGCAATCAATCCAAGGCCTGTTTTGATCACCAAGAGCTGAAAGTACAGCTCCTCTATACGTATCCACACCAACAGGAAGGGTTCCAAACGCTTTTGGAACGGATCTGTTAGGATCTGTGAAGTGAATAGGGTTTCCAAGACTTGGGATCGAATTCCGGGAACTTGAACCTCAAAAGAACAGTTTCTCTTGTATTCTAGATCTGTCTAGGAGTTCAGAATAACTCTCACTTGGTTGGGACTGTTGGTTTAGTGCTCTATAATGTACTGATTATGAGCTTTGTTCAGATACATTCGATGTATTGATACTTTCTATATGTTTTTTATGAGAGTATCTTGTTCATTACATGTTCCTGCATGCTAGATCTGTTATGAAATCCATGTATCATTATGAATGATACTAAACTCCCTAGTCTTGTGTCATTATGGGAATAACGACATAATAAGACTAGTATGATGTGTGATTGATGATCACATAGATGATCATAGGTATTGGATACGATCACAATCATAGGTATTCGTTGCAGAACGGAATACTGGACTGACCCGCATGAGATTGTCACATGGACTAGCGTCATGACTTGAACCTCATACGACGATTCCATGATTGGATCCTAAGACCTGAGATATCTACAGAATCCAACATGAGGAGTTGCGTGCTTTGATTACGTCAAACGTCATGCGTAACAGGAGGACTATAAAGGCGTGTATCAGGTACGAAACGAATCATGTACTGAATTGTAGATAGTCAAGACGGGATTTGTACCTCTCGTAAAAGAGAGAGATATCGCTGGGCCCCTCGTGTGAGCAAGACTGTAGAAATGTGTGGCCGCACTATAGACGAACGTCGTCTATTTCAGACAGTCGAACTCAGTGAACGAGAAAGCAGTCGAATCAGATAAGGTGGCTTGTCCATGCCTTATGTTCGACATATCATATCGCGATACAAAAGGATCATCAGCCGGAATCATCACTGGCGTTCGTATGATCACGAACAAACTCTATTCGAGATAGGTAGTCATAGTGTCTTGCTAGAGACCGCCTATGACTTGTATACCCGAAATAGGGATTTCGGGTTATACTGCTATGTCGAATGAGCCTACAGGGTCACACACGCAGGGAAGGACAAAACGCACGAGAAAACGACGGGAAAACCAAGAC
>NW_010967234.1:31484-33824 GCF_000463585.1 Tarenaya hassleriana
TGTGACTCAACCTTTGACGAGTGAACCTCGGAGATCAGGCAGGATTCTTATTCATGTAATGCTAAGTGTGTACCTCCCATTACTAGAGCGCTTGTCAAGGCATCGATCGTCCGTAACACGGGTCATGCCAAAGCTGAGCGTGCCGGATTATCTTTGTGAGGCAGGGTAGGAAATTGTGGTTCCTACAGCTTGAATATGGTTTATCTTGGATTAAGTTGTCAAGTTTTGACTTGTAACTTAATGGTACAGATGAGACGAGTATGCAATGATATTTGATATCATAGTCTCATAAAGGATCTAAGAATCATATTGGATGTGATTGACATTAGATGTCTACCTAAATAGCATAAGGATATGTGTAACAATTTGTTCTTGTGTGAAATACGGGTCTTAGTCCCATAATGGAAATTTATTGTAGGGTTAATTTTCTTTATGGGAATATAGCTCATCTTTGCATCTATGTTGTCATTATTTGATGATGGACTAGCTGGTAGTGGATCATAGATAGATTGACACTGATTGATGATGGACTAGCTGGTAGTAGATCATAGGTATGTAGACACTGATTGATGATGGACTAGCTGGTAGTAGATCATTGATAGAATCTGCATGTAGATGTGTTTTCGTTCTGTTTTGTCTTTTTCTGTAGGACATAGCGTTAACCGGTATTGTACCGAAGTTGACGATGCGATCTATCCTTATGAAGGACGCTTCCGGGTAACATGGACGATTCTTTGATTGTTGATCAGTAGAATGCATCATTCCAAAAAGAGAGCTGAAAGCCATGGTGAGAGTGAAATGGTAGTTGTTGGAAAGAGTTCCAGCAAAAGGAAGCGTTCCAAGAGCAAGGGGAAGTGGAAAGTGACAAGCGTTGTCATTGAACCTAAGCCTAAGTCCAAAAAGGAAGAGTGTTATTTCTGTCATGTCGTTGGGCATTGGAACAGAAATTGTAGACTCTACCTGGAAGATCAGGAGAAGAAGAAGCTTAAAGAAGCTTCGACTTCTGGTGTCTTCGTTATAGAGGCTAATTTGTTTACTTCTACGTCGTGGGTATTAGATACCGGAAGCGCCTCGCATATTTGTGGAAATATGCAAGGGTTGCGAGGAAGTAGATAATTGGCAAAAGGAGAAGTAGATCTCCGCGTTGGGAATGGAGCAAAAATTGTTGCATTAGCCATCGGGACTTTCGATCTGACTTTACCTTCTAGGCCTTGTATTTGAGTTGCATGATTGTTATTTTGTTTATGCTATTAGCAAGAACATTATAACGATTTCATGCCTAGACTGGGACGATTTCAGATTTGTTATTGAGAACAAACGTCTATCCATTTATAGAGGTGATTTATTCTATGGTAAAGGTTACCAGTTTAATAGCCTTTATGTTTTGGATGACGAACCGTCAAGATACAGGTCAATCTATAACGTTTGTACCAAACGGTTTAAGCCGAACGACTTAAACCCAACCTTCCTCTGGCATTGTCGTCTAGGCCATATAAACGAGAAGCGCATACAGAACCTTCATTCTGAAGGTCTTCTAGATTCATTTGACTTTGAGTCTCTTGAATCTTGCGATTCTTATTTGATGGGCAAGATGACAAAGCATCTTTTCAAAGGGAAAGGACAGAGAGCGACAGAGTTATTGGATCTGATACATAGTGATGTATGCGGACCAATGAGCTGTCCAGCTAGAGGAGGTTATCTGTACTTCGTTACGTTCACTGATGATTTCAGACGATACGATTATGTCTATTTGATGAGACATAAGTCTGAAACTCGTTTCTGAAAGCCTTGAACATTTCAAGTGTTTCAGACTTATGTCTCATCAAATAGACATAATCGTATCGACTGAAATCATCAGTGAACGTAACGAAGTACAGATAACCTCCTCTAGCTGGACAGCTCATTGGTCAGCATACATCACTATGTATCAGATCCAATAACTATGTCGCTCTCTGTCCTTTCCCGTGACGCTTACGTGAAGCGTCAGATGACTGATAAGTTATCCTCCAAATCTGATAAGTGTTTATTTGTAGGCTACCCTAAGGAAACTAAGGGTTACTACTTCTACATTCCGGCAGAGAACAAAGTGTTCATTGCCAGGAATGCGACTTTTATGGAGCGAGAGTTCATCTCCAAAAGAGTCAGTGGGAGTAGGATCGAACTTGAGGAAGTTCGAGAGCAGCAAGTAAACGCTGAGCCGAGTGAACAATTTGAAGAAGTTCAACCTGTTTCACTGCCCGCTGTGACTCAACCTTTGACGAGTGAACCTCGGAGATCAGGCAGGATTCGCCAATAGCCAACGAGATATGCATTTCTCGTGACTGAGAATGAGGAACTCAT
>NW_010967234.1:37072-56176 GCF_000463585.1 Tarenaya hassleriana
TCTAGGTTTTGTGGTGAGTGCACAAGGAATTCAGGTTGATGAAGAAAAGGTGCAAGCGATCCGAGATTGGCCGAGTCCTAAAGGTGTTGGAGAAGTTCGAAGCTTTCATGGCTTAGCTAGCTTCTATAGGAGGTTTGATGACGTCCCTTAACCTTAGTTATTAAGTCTGAAACCCAAATCTTTGGAAAATGAGACTTTTCGCCGAGACTTGACTCGGTCGAGTCAGAACGAACCAGCCCAAGCCCATCACAAACTTTTGACTCGGTCCATTTAGAGTTGACTCGATCCGAGTCAAAAATTTGACTAGGTCGAGTCAAAACACCAGCCAAGCCCAAAAACATTTTCTGGGCTTCGACTCGTATGTGTACCTAAATGGAACTGACTCGGTCCGAGCCAAATACTAGGCCGTATACGAGAGACTGTGCAAGACACCTTTATGTTGGGCAGAGATTGGCGAGCGCCGAGAGTTTGGGCCAGAAATCGTGGAGGAGAACACGGAGGTGATATGAAGGATTCGTGCCCATCTAGAGACAGCACAAGGATCGACAGAAGTCATACGCCGATCAGCGATGGCGTGATTTCGCACTCGAGGTCGGGGATTATGCATTCCTCTGAGTGCTGGAGATGCAGGGATGTGTGAGGTTTGGACAGAACGGGAGGTTAAATCCGTGATACTTCGAACCCTAGCTTGTGATCGCGAGAGTGGGCGCGATTGCATACCGTCTTGGATTGCCATCGGAGTTGGGCAACATCCATGATGTGTTACATGTATCAATGCTGGGGAGGTGTGTAGCAGATCCCTCTCATGTACTATAGCCCCAGCAGTTGGAATTCACAGAGGTTGCGCGCTTTTGAGACAAGCCGCTACAGATGGTGGACATGAAGGCCAAGATGTTGCTGAAGAAGGAAGTGCCACTCGTGAAGGTCTTATGGTGGAGCCAAAAGGTCTCAGACATGACCTGGCAACCCGAGGTAGAGAAGCGTAGTAGTTATCTTCATCGGTTTACTTGAGCGTTGTGCAGACTCTTGTCTATGATGTTTCAGGATTGTATCAGACCGGATATTTGGATTATGAGAGGATATGAAGGTGTTCCGCGGATCATATTACATGTAGGAAGGTTCAGAGGATATCGCAAGCTCTTGAATTCGAGGACGAATTCCTTTTAAGGGGGGAGGATTTGTAATACCCCGGATCCCAAAATAAATATTTGATTATTTTCGAGAATAAATAATTAAATAAATGTATATAATAATTTGGGAATGGAAGTGAAAAAAATAATAATAATAATAAAAGGAAAAAAGAGTACAAAGCCGGAAATGTAAAAAAAAAGGGATCGAAAAATAAGCGGCGAAGAATGTTGAAAATTATCTTCAGTCCGGACCTGACTAGGAACACTGGTCAGTCGGACCAGGGTCGGATCGTCGGACCAAGACGAGGAGGAACGGATCAGAAAAAGATAGAAAATTTGGGAAAGTGAAGTTGGTCCGACGGACCAAAATCTGGTCAGGGTCAGACCAACCTACTCAGCCGTCAAACAGACCGGAGGAAAGAAGAGGCGGAGCGAAAGAAGAAAATGGGAGATTGGTCCGGGACTGACCAGAAGTCAGTCCGTCGGACCAGAAGTCAATCCGAGAGAAAATACCGCGTCGAACCAAAGGAACGGACCGAGATGAAGAAAATTGGGCCTGGTCTGGAGCTGACCAAATGTGATCAGCCGGACCATAACAAATTCGGATCGAAACGGACACTGACGGACCAACAGAGCAAATTTTGCCAGCACATGCTCGCGCGGTAGCCTTTTTGAGTGCGATCTACCAACCTGTCCCGACCCCTCTCGACGCGATTCGACCTCCCACGACCCTTAGGATGTTGCAGGCTTGGACTTGGGCCTTTGTTTGAGCCCATTCGACCTCTCCTTCGTGGACAAAAACCCTAGCAAAGTAGGGGACGCAGCCATTTCTGCGGCAGAGGAAAAAGAGAGGAAAGGGAGAGAAAAGAGGGAGAAAGGAGGAGAAAGAGAGAGGTGGAAAGAGAAAGGAGCTCGTGGGAGCAAAGAGGGACATCCCCAAAGGGTCTAGGAGGGTCGCCGTCATCAGATTCACTGGAAAACGACAATAAACCCGACCAAAACTCAGATCCGAATCTGAGCAAAGGTGAGTTGCTTGAGTTGTGTCTTTGTAAGCTCATTTTCATCGATGTGATTATGTTATCTCGATGATTCGTTGATTGAGTTTGATAGAGCACATTTCAATGAGAATTCAAAAACAAACGGCACTCAATTTGGCTGAGAAACGAAGGAGATATGAGCAAACGAAAACTGTGGAAAAACTGAAATTGCAGAATCGCGATTTTTCGAGGTACAGGCATTACGAATCATTTTTCGTCATGTATACATGATATTTAAATAACCTATGTCTTGGATATGAAACAGGACATCCCAATGAACATTGAGAAACAAACGGTGCGTGATTTGGTTAAGAAACGAGTGAGTAATGAGCAATCGAAGTCGGACCAGAAACCTGAAACGCGAACGGACGAACTGCCCAGATCCGGTCCGCCGGACCAGGAACTAGTCAGCTCCGCATCAAGTCCGGGAAAATATTTTTAGTCCGCCAGACCAACAGGGAGAGGCTGAGGAAGCCTGGTCCAACCCGGACCAGAAAATAGTCCGATCAACCATTTTCGCGGGACGGACCGGATCCAGTCTGTCGGGACAAAATCCCGGTCCGGACCAGACCAAACTAAGAGGAAAGAGAATACAAAAATGAATAAATTGAATGAATACGCGTGGTGAGACGTGAGAAATAAACACTACGAGTAAATCGTGTGTGCTTATTTTTGGGTAGCATTGTATGGCGTGAAACGGGAAGACGGTGCGAGGCCGGATACCGTGATACGCGTTATTATAGCCGGGGGGTGATGATGCATGTTGAATGCTATGGTTGAAGCTCACTCGTACACTACGAGAGGAGCGTGATTTTGATTGTTCTACAGTCGCATGCGATGCGACGACCAACATCATGGACTTGACGGTCGTGTGACACGCTCCTAGTCATGCTGACTTGACTAGGGAATACGGCTAGAACCCTATGGTGGACTCCATACGGGTGTGTTACGATGTTATTGTGTCATGCTGACTTGACATGGCCAACGTCATGGACTTGACGGGCGTGCGACGCGCTGCTAGTCATGCTGACTTGACTAGGGTTTATGGCTAGAGCCCTATGGTGGACTCCATATTGGTGTGGTTACATTTCCGTTGTGTCATGCTGACTTGACATCGGTAGTCACGTGAGTGACAAGCGCTTGAGGCGATACTGTCGTGTGATGCGAGAGCCAACGTCACGCGACTGACGGGCGTGTGATGCGCCCCTAGTCATGCTGACTTGACTAGGATTTATGGCTAGCCCTATGGTGACTCCATACGGGGTGTGATTGTGTTTGATATGTTTGTGATGCACGTTGTGTGATGATGCATATTGATTATTGTTCTATGTGAATGTGAATTATCGTTTTAACACCGTTCTCGCTGATAATGGGTTTACCGGGTTCAACCCGGACTACTCACTAAGTGGTTATGCTTAACCCTCGTGGTTTCATATTTTTCAGATCATGAGGAGTACGTGTTGCGTATCTAGACGACGACGAAGAGTTGAGAGAGGCAACATCATGTACGGATTTGATTTGTTTTAATTTTTGAAAACGATGTTTTCCTTTGCGTTGTATTTTAAGATTGAACGTATGGTAATTAAAGGTTGTATTAAACTATTCCGCTGCGTATTTATAAAATAAAAGTTTTAAAATTCCCGTATTTTTGTTTGGTATTATTTTATTGGTTTTAGTCCATGTGGCGCATCCTGTTTACGGGAATCGGGATACGGGTGTCACAACTTTTGGTATCAGAGCAACGTTCGTTCCATGGGAAAGAACGACTCATTACCCTAATGGTTTTACACTAAAAAAGTTTTTCGAAAACCACGTCCAATGAAAAAAAAATTTGTTTCACGAAAACCGTACAAGTGATGTGAGCTGCAGTCGTCGAAAGCTTAGTGAAAATAATATGGCGCATTGGAAATGTCGCCATAATACCTTAACTGGAAAATAATAATTTCCGTAAATTAAGTCGAACGCCTAACCCAAGGATCAGAATTAAAGAATTAATCTTGAGGTCATTAAGGGGCCATGGAGTAATAATTCAAGGAATATACACCAACTCTACCAAGCAGAAAGTCTAGAACGAAGGGGGGAGGACCTCACGTTGCATGCCATCTGAGTGGCATTGACGGAGCACCCCTTCATATTAACATAAAAGACTGAAAATGATCAGGGATAAACAACGATGAGATTCTGATCAACCCACCACCTGTAAGCAAAAAGAAGGACCATCACGAATCGATGTACACTATCAAAGATTGATGGATTACTGAATCAACTACCAAGAACTCGACGATTCTACAAGGTCGACTCATGGACAAGACATCACCTGCCAAGGCGAAAGATACACAAAGGACAAAGTGTCCACGACTCGAGATAATTATTCTAGGTTCAAGTAAAGTCGTGAAGACTCACGAACACAACAGTAGTATTCATGCAAAGGTGAATCGTACTCTAACAGATTATCTTGACGAGTTCATCGCAAAGGAAATGGTGCTTTCATCAGATTGACTTACTAGGAGAAACACTTATAGAGAGTACAACGATCCAGATGTGCTCCAGAAGCATGGTGTGGACTCATGGAATTTAAGCAGACCTAGACCGAAGCGATAACGGATTAGAGGTCACGAATCTCTGTGAGGAAAGCCTAAAACCTATTGAACTTGGGAACCGCAATGGTCACCAGTCTGTAGAAGGATTCGCTTTGACCGACGAACCATATTTTAACGGTTTCCTCTAAGATGAGTTCATCACCATAAATGATATTCTCATCAGATCAAGGTACCAGGATGAACACATACGGGAACACCATGGAGGAGGAGAGAAGATCACCTATGCGCAAGACACACGGTTTGGATTCAAGGATTCCAAATGGATCTCTTTAAAGACTGAAGCTATCATCGAGTAAAGGCCACCAAACTCCACGATGGAAGACTAAAATTCTACGACTTTCTAGCAATTATCTTTGAGTCGTAAGAAGGACTAATCGCAACAGATGACCTAAGACTAAGTCAAATGGAAAAAGTACAGTAAGCTTGAATGGATCACCGATGCGAAAATAGTTCTGGCCGACTATAACAAGGTTCAAGGTTAACACTAGTCCTGACATACCATGGCGAGGATAATGCAAGGAATTATTATAGACACATCCGAACAAGACCAAGTTGCGTATTAAACAAGACGAAATGTCATTGCTTATGCATCGAGGTAATTGAAAAGCATAAGGAGAACTATTTGAAATACGAAATGGAATTCGTAACATTTCATAAAGCGTTGGAAGATCAGGAGGTCACACCTTTTTGGAGAAAAGGTTGACACTGATAATGACAGCCCGACCTATGCAATTCCCCAGAGGCCTCGAGTTTCAGAAGGCGGGGATGGCGAGAGATCATCGCAAACTATGATTTAAGTATTAACTGTCATCAGGGAAAAGACAACAGAGTGTTGGACACGCTAAGTTAGAAAACAGGATTCTAACGGTAAATCAGACGTGACATCGTCACATTGTAATGTCTCTGATTTGGGAACTAAAATGGGACATTGATCCCTGAATCAAGAAAGACTCGTGATTGCTTACGCGGTAGTTAGACAACATTGAGGAGTATGGCCTTGAAGGCTATCACATTGACGATAATGGAGCACTGATGCCCCGAGTTGAGACAGGATATCTTAGCCAAGGAACATGAAATGAGGCTAGTGATACCTCCGAAAGCGAGTAAGATATATCGGGACTACACTGATGTTGTACGTGGCTAGAGTATTAAGAGAGATGACGCTTATTTTGTGGCAAGATGCCTCACTTTCAACAGGTGAAGGCAGAACGACAAGATGTCGGGAGGCAAATTGCAGCCGTCCGAGGTACCACAGTGGAGGTGAGAGGTGATCCCCATGGATTTTTTGGATAGATTATCACTCACACTGAGCAAGAAGAACACCATTTGGGGTAGTCGTAGATTGACTAACCAAATCTGCTCATTTCATTCCCATCCGTCAAGAGTATTTGATTGAACGGTTGGCGCAAATTCAGAGTGATGAGATCGTGCGTCTACATGGGGTTCCGAACGAGATCATATCGAGTAGAGGCGCCCTGTTCACATCGTGCCAGTGGAAGGCGATACAGGAGGCATTGGTAACAAAGCTCAAGATGAG
Source organism: Tarenaya hassleriana (assembly GCF_000463585.1). Taxonomy (NCBI): domain Eukaryota; kingdom Viridiplantae; phylum Streptophyta; class Magnoliopsida; order Brassicales; family Cleomaceae; genus Tarenaya; species Tarenaya hassleriana. Next base: position 43,377 of record NW_010967234.1, read on the forward strand.
AACGACATATCCTCCCCAGACAGACGGTCAATCGGAACGAAAATTACAGATATTGGAGGATATTATTCGAGCGTGTATCCTGGAGTGGGGAACTCCATGGGACCAGTATAAAATATTGTACGAGTTTGCGTACAATAACAGTGATCACACAAGTGTCGGAGTCTCTCCATACTAGGCCGTATACGGGAGACTGTGCAAGACACCTTTATGTTGGGCAGAAATCGGCGAGCGCCGAGAGTTTGGGCCAGAAATCGTGGAGGAGACTACAGAGGTGATACGAAGGATTCGTGCCCATCTAGAGACAGCACAATGATCGACAGAAGTCATACGCCGATCAGCGCTGGCGTGATTTCGCACTCGAGGTCGGGGATTATGCATTCCTCTGTGTGCTGGAGATGCAGGGACGTGTGAGGTTTGGACAGAACGGGAGGTTAAATCTGTGATACTTCGAACCCTACCCTGCGATCGCGAGAGTGGGCGCGATTGCATACCGTCTTGGATTGCCATCGGAGTTGGGCAACATCCATGATGTGTTACATGTATCAATGTTGGGGAGGTGTGTAGCAGATCCCTCTCATGTACTATAGCCCCAACAGTTGGAATTCACAGAGATTGCGCGCTTTTGAGACGAGCCGCTACAGATGGTGGACATGAAGGCCAAGATGCTGCTGACGAAGGAATGCTCTTGTGGTGGAGCCAAAAGGTCTCAGACATGACCTGGGAACCCGAGGGAGAGAAGCGTAGTAGTTATCTTCATCGGTTTACTTGAGCGTTGTGCAGACTCTTGTCTATGATGTTTCAGGATTGTATCAGACCGGATATTTGGATTATGAGAGGATATGAAGCTGTTCCGCGGATCATATTACATGCAGGAAGGTTCAAAGGATATCGCGAGCTCTTGAATTCGAGGACGAATTCCTTTTAAGGGGGGAGGATTTGTAATACCCCGGATCCCAAAATAAATATTTAATTATTTTCGAGAATAAATAATTAAATAACTGCATATAATCATTCGAGAATGGAAGTGAAAAAAATAATAATAATAAAATGAAAAAAGAGTACAAAGCTGGAAATGTTAAAAAAAAAGATCGAAAAATAAGCGGCGAAGAATGTTGAAAATTATCTTCAGTCCGGACCTGACCAGGAACACTGGTCAGTCGGATCAGGGTCGGATCGTCGGACCAAGACGAGGAGGAACGGATCGGAAAAAGACAGAAAATTTGGGAAAGTGAAGTTGGTCCGCTGGACCAAAATCTGGTCAGGGTTGGACCAACCTACTCAGCCGTCAGACGGACCGGAGGAAAGAAGAGGCGGAGCGAAAGAAGAAAATGGGAGATTGGTCCGGGGCTGACCAGAAGTCAGTCTGTCGAACCAGAAGTCAGTCCGAGAGAAAATACCACGTCGGACCAAAGGAACGGACCGAGAGGAAGAAAATTGAGCCTGGTCCGGAGCTGACCAAATGTGGTCAGCCAGACCAGAACACATTCGGACCGAAACGTACATCGACGGACCAAAAATTTGATTTTGGTCATCCGGTTCGGCGGACCGGCAGTGCAAATTTTGCCAGCACATGCTCGCGCGGTAGCCTTTTTGAGTGCGATCTACCAACCTGTCCCGGCCCCTCTCGACGTGATTCAACCTCCCACGACCCTTAGCATGTTGCAGGCTTTGACTTGGGCCTTTGTTTGAGCCCATACCTCTCCTTCGTGGCCAAAACCCCTAGCAAAGTAGGAGACACAGCCATTTCTGCATAAGAGGAAAAAGAGACGAAAGGGAGAGAAAAGAGGGAGAAAGGAGGAGAAAGAGAGAGGGGGAAGGAGAACGGAGCTCGTGGGAGCAAAGAGGGACATCCCCAGAGGGTCTAGGAGGGTCGCCGTCATCGGATTCACCGAAAAACGGCAATAAACCCGGCCAAAACTCAGATCTGAATCTGAGCAAATGTGAGTGGCTTGAATTGCGTCTGTGTAAGCTCGTTTTCATCGATGTGATTATGTTATCTCGATGATTCGTTGATTGAATTTGATAGAGCACATTTCAATGAGAATTTAGAAACAAACGGCACTCAATTTGGCTGAGAAACGAAGGAGATATGAGCAAACGAAAACTGTGGAAAAACTGAAATTGCAGAATCGCGATTTTTCGAGGTACAGGCATTACGAATCATTTTTCTCATGTATACATGAGATTTAAATAACCTATTGCTTGGATATGAAACAGGACATCCCAATGAACATTGATAAACAAACGATGCGCGATTTGGTTAAGAAACGAGTGAAATACATGAGATTTAAATAACCTATTGTTGGATATGAAACAGGACATCCCAATGAACATTGAGAAATGAACGGTGCGCGATTTGGTTAAGAAACAAGTGAGTTATGAGCAATCGAAGTTGGACCAGAAACCTGAAACGCGAACGGACGAACTGCCCAGTTCCGGTCCGCCGGACCAGGAACTGGTCAGCTCCGGACCAAGTCCGGGAAAATATTTTTAGTCTGCCATACCAAAGGGGAGAGGCTGAGGAAGCCTGGTCCGACCCAGACCAGAAAATAGTCCGATCAACCTTTTTCGCGGGACAGACCGGATCCAGTCTGTCGGGACAAAATCTTGGTCCGGACCAGACCAAACTAAGAAGAAAGAGAAGACAAAAATGAATAAATTGAATGAATACACGTGGTGAGACGTGAGAAATAAACACTACGAGTAAATCGTGTGTGCTTATTTTTGGGTAGCATTGCATGGCGTGAAACGGGAAGACGGTGTGAGGCCGGATACCGTGATATGCGTTATTATAGGCGGGGGTGATGATGCATGTTGAATGCTATGGTTGAAGCTCACTCGTACACTACGAGAGGAGCGTGATTTTGATTGTTATACAGTCGCATGCGATTCGACGACCAACGTCATGGACTTGACGGTCGTGTGACGCGCTCCTAGTCATGCTGACTTGAGTAGGGAATACGGCTGGAACCCTATGGTGGACTCCATACGGGTGTGTTAACGTCATGGACTTGACGGGCGTGCGACGCGCTCCTAATCATGCTGACTTGACTAGGGTTTATGGCTAGAGCCCTATGGTGGACTCCATATGGGTGTGGTTACATTTCCGTTGTGTCATGCTGACTTGACATCGGTAGTCACATGAGTGACAAGCGCTTGCGGCGATACTGTCGTGTGATGTGATAGCCAACGTCACGCGAGTGACGGGCGTGTGATGCGCTCCTAGTCATGCTGACTTGACTAGGGTTTATGGTTAGCCCTATGATGACTCCATACGGGTGTGATTGTGTTTGATATGTTTGTAATGCACGTTGTGTGATGATGCACATTGATTATTGTTCTATGTGAATGTGAATTATTGTTTTAACATCGTTCTCGCTGAGAATGGGTTTACCGAGTTCAACCCGAGCTACTCACTAAGCGGTTTTGCTTAGCCCTCGTGGTTTCATATTTTTCAGATCACGAGGAGTACGTGTTGCGTATCTAGACGACGACGAAGACTTGAGAGAGGCAGCATCATGTACGGATTTGATTTGTTTTAATTTTTGTAAACGATGTTTTCCTTTGCGTTGTATTTTAAGATTGGACGTATGGTAATTAAAGGTTGTATTAAACTATTCCGCTGCGTATTTATAAAATAAAAGTTTTAAAATTTCCGTATTTTTGTTTGGTATTATTTATTGGTTTTAGTCCGTGTGGCGCATCCTGTTTACGTGAATCAGGATACGGGTGTCACAATGACTCTGTCCATGTGACAATGTCATGCGGGTCATCCAGTCACTCGTTCCAAATGAGTACCCATGATTGTGATTTGCATCCAATGCATATGATCATCACCATCATCAATCACAACATACTGGTCTTAATTAATCATTGTTCCCACAATGACAACTGACCAGGGAGTTTAGAATCATCTGCAATGATTCAAGGATATCTATTGAAATATAACAAACATGCCAATCATATAACGGGAAAAGTAATGCATTCATAAACCAATGAATCAATACATAGTCAAATTGTCATATCACGGATCCTCTTAGAGCATTACAACCAACAACTATGACTACCTATCTCGAATAGTGTTTGTTCGTGATCTTACGAACGTCAGTGATGATTCCGGTTGATGATCCTTTTGTATCACGATATCATATGTCGAACATAAGACATGGACAAACCACCTTATCTGATTCGACTGCTTTCTCATTCACTGAGTTTGACTGTGTGAAATAGACGACGTTCGTCTATAGTGTGGCCACACATTTCTACAGTCTCGCTCACATGAGGGACCCAACGATATCTCTCTCTTTTACGAGAGGTACAAATCTCATATTGATTATCTATAATCCAGCACATGATTCGTGTCGTACCTAATACACGCCTTTATAGTCCTCCTGTTACGCTGGACGTTTGACGTATTCAAAGTACGCAACTCCTCATGTTGGATTCCGTAGATATCTCAGGTCATAGGATCCAATCATGGAACCGTCACATGAGATTCAAGTCCTGACGCTAGTCCATGTGACAATCTCAAGCGGGTCAATCCAGTATCCCTTCTCCAACGAATACCTATGATTGTGATCGTATCCAATACCTATGATCATCTCTTGTTGGGTTTCCTGAGATCTCTACAGCGAATCCTATTCCTAAGAGATCGATTCTAGGGTTTGCGCAGCGGATGTAAAACAAAAATTTATGAAACCCTAGAACCATGTTTCTATGAATCGTAGAAAAATCAGAACGCTTACCTCAATCGATCCAGGGCCTGTATCAATTGAAGAATTCGTTCGATCACCAAAGGCAGGAAGAATACCTCGCCCTCTACACGTATCCACACCTCGGGATGGATTCCAACGATTGGAACTTGTCTGCTAGGACCCGAATCTGCTGATCGGTTTTGCGCTTCGAGAAAACGAGACTTGGAAACTCTTGGATCTTTTGGATCTCACCAAAAGCTGTCAAAAGTCTGCTCCAGACGGCTCTCAAAGTCTCTCACGTAATTAGGGTTTTAATCTCCATCTTATAAGATGATTTAACCCTAATTTCGGTCTAATTACGGAAAAACCCGAAAGCCGGAACGGACAGTCTAGATTTGCATGCGGGCCGTCCATTCCAGGTGTAGAACGGACGGTCTGCATCAACGAACCGTCCGTTCCAGACCTTCTGGAACGGACGGACTGCGTTCTGGATCGTCGGGTCTGGTCCTTTCGGTCCGTCCGTTCCAGCCCCTTCCGTCTCGGTTTTTCCGTCGTTTTCTCGTGCGTTTTGTCCTTCGCTGCGTGTGTGACCCTGTAGGCTCATTCGATATAGTAGTATAACCCGAAATCTCTATTTCGGATATACAAGTCATAGGCGGTCTCTACCAAGACTCTATGACTACCTATCTCGAATAGAGTTTGTTCGTGATCTTACAAACGCCAGTGATGATTCCGGTTGATGATCCTTTTGCATCGCGATATCATATATCGAACATAAGGCATGGACAAGCCACCTTATCTGATTCGACTGCTTTCTCGTTCACTGAATTTGACTGTCTGAAATAGACGATGTTCGTCTATAGTGCGGCAACACATTTCTACAGTCTCGCTCAGTGAGGGGCCCAACGATATCTCTCTCTTTTACGAGAGGTACAAATCCCCTCTTGACTATCTACAATCCAGCACATGATTCGTTTCGTACCTGATACACGCCTTTATAGTCCTCCTATTACGCAGGACGTTTGACGTAATCAAAGTATGCAACTCCTCATGTTGGATTCCGTAGATATCTCAGGTCTTAGGATCCAATTATGGAACCGCTATATGAGATTCAAGTCATGACGCTAGTCCATGTGACAATCTCATGCGGGTCAATCCAGTATTCCGTTCTCCAACGAATACCTATGATTGTGATCGTATCCAATACCTATGATCATCTATATGATCATCAATCACACATCATACTAGTCTTAGTATATCATTATTCCCACACTGATACATGACTAGGGAATTTAGTATTGTTCATAACAATACATGGATTTCATAACATATCAAGTACGCACAATACGTAATTGATACACGCCTTGGCTCGGAGAGGATGGAATCTGATCCGAAACGCAATCACCCGCACTTCACGGACAAGGCTCTCGAATTCGCGTTCGGATTGTGGTTAAAACGAAGGGGAATTGGATGGATCTTAGTTTCAATCACCGGCTCTAAGAGGCTCTCGAATTCAAAACTAAGATAGAAAAATGGATGGAACGAAGGGAATAGATAGTGGACCTCGGACACACCAAGGCTTGAGTTCGGACACACCAAACTCGTGATCTCGGACACACCGAAGATCGGGATAAATTTCGGACAAATCGAAGAAGAGTTTATAAAACTCGAAATGTTTGACACATTCTACAAGTCTGATTACAAATGATGCATTACAAGGCCTTTATATAGGCTAGAATTCTCAACTACAACATTAAATGACAAGAACATGCAAGAGGGGTAGGTATCCAATGCATTAAATGAGGTGGTTGGGAAGCTAGTTGTTGGAGTTCCTTGATGTTGCATTAAATGAGGTGGTTGGGAAGCTAGTTGTTGGAGTTGCCTTGATGATGAAGAAGCTTCCTCTGGATAATTGTCTTGCTCTCCAAGAAACTTCCTTTTACTTGGTGGCTTCGATCCGAGGTGGAACTCGGTTGTGGAACTCGGTCTGCCGTTACCTTTGCTCTATGTATGCTTCCGCCAAGATCTTCTTTACGAGATGTTGTTAGATCCGATGTCCTCATAAAATATACTCATCTTCTGTAGTAGAATCTGCAACGGTCGCCTGCTTGGAACTCTTCCAGCTGACAGCGCCTCCGTTCAAGCAGAAAACATAGCCAGACTGCGATTTGTAGTCATCCGGGTCTGACTGGAAACTAGCATCGGTGTAACCTCTTACAACGAGCTCGTCTTCCGACCCACCGTATACCAAGAACACATCCTTAGTCCTTCTCAAGTACTTCAGGATGTTCTTGACGGCGATCCAGTGCGACTCACCTGGATCTGACTGGTATCTACTCGTAATGCTCAACGCGTAGGATACATCCGGTCGTGTACAAAGCATGGCATACATGATGGATCCAATTGCCGAAGCATATGGAATCCGGTCCATGTGTTCTCGCTCATCAGGTGTCGTAGGACACTGACTCTTGCAGAGAACTGTGCCACTGCTCATCGGTAAGGTTCCTTTCTTGGAATCTTGCATCTTGAACCGTTTCAAGACCTTATCGATGTAAGTACTCTGACACAATCCTAGAAGACGCCTCGATCTATCTCTATAGATCTTGATGCCTAGAATATAGGCCGCTTCTCCTAGGTCCTTCATAGAAAACTGCGTTCCTAGCCAAGACTTAACGTCTTGCAAGGTAGGAACGTCATTCCCTATAAGAAGAATGTCATCCACGTACAGCATCAGAAAAACTACTGTGCTCCCACTAACCTTCTTGTAAACACATGGCTCGTCTTCGTTCTGTGAGAAACCAAACTTTTTTATTGTCTCATCAAATCGAAGGTTCCAGCTTCTTGAAGCCTGCTTCAGTCCATAAATGGACCTCTGAAGCTTGCACACCATCCTTCGGGTTGTGTCATGTACACATCCTCGGTCAAGTTCCCGTTAAGGAACGCAGTCTTGACATCCATCTGCCATATCTCATAGTCATAATATGCGGCTATGGCAAGTGTAATACCCCGAAACCCGATTGGAATATTTAATTATTAAAAATGAATAATTAAATAGAGATATCACGAAATCACCAAAAGTGATGATACAATATCGGGGAGAGGCACGAGGATCGTCACGTGCGGAAAGGACCGAGAAAGAATGAAGAAAAGGAAAAGAAAAGAAAAATAAATAAAATACAGGGTTGGTCCGCCGGACCAGGAATGGTCCGCGGCGGACCAACCGCTCAGTCGGAGTGGGAACAGACGCGCGGACTGGGAGAAGAATTTCAAAAAAAAAAAATAAACTGACCCCGGTCCGGCGGATCAGGAAGTTGGTCCGGCGGACCGGGAATAACAGATTATGCAACTTGTCAACTTGCCACCTTGGGATGCGGAATTTGCCGTCCAGCCGCCTCCCACACCTCGAGGACGTTGCAGGCTCGCCTATGGGCTTGGGCTTGAGCCCACGAACTCCCTATCTCGCGTCATAAACATCTCCCAAGCTGGGACTTAGGCATTTTCGGACAGAAACAGAGGAAGAAGAAAAAGGGGAGAAAGGGAGGGAAAGGGGACGAACCAGTGCAAGGGGAGCTCGGGGAGACCAAGAGGGACGTGCCCAGACGTGTCCCTAAGCTTCTCACGTCGTGTGGGGCCACGAGGAACGCACACAAGTTCGGACAAACTCAAGAACAAGGTGAGTGGCTTGAGTTGGATTTGTGAGAACTCATTTTCAATGTGTGATGGTCCAAATCGAGATTTCATTGCGTGTTTGAGGTTTAGAACATGTTTAGGGATGTCAAACTATGTTTTAAAAGCATTTGGAAGCAACCCTAGATCGAAACGGATGAGCAAGATCGAAACAGAACCGAAAATCGCGAAGGAGAAAACAGGTCCCAGTCCCGGTCCGCCAGACCAGATGTTGGTCAGCTCCGGACCGAGACTGGGACAGACCACGTCACTCCGCCGAACCAGAAGAAAGGAGGCGGATCGGAGAAAAAACATGTCTTGTCCGGGGCTGACCAGTCCTGTTCCGCCGGACCAGACGTGTTCCGAAGCCTCACGGTCCGCCAAGCCAGGAAGAAGCGAACGGACCAAGAGAAGAAGGCGTCTGGTCCGGGGCTGACCACTCCTGGTCCGCCGGATCAGACATGTCGGAGTACAGAACACTCCGTCTGACCAAAGAGAGGGACCAAAGGGGAAGGAGAAGTCTGGTCCGGGGCTGACCAGTTGTGGTCCGCCGGACCAGACATACTCCGTGAGAGTGCGCACCACCTGGCTGAGAGACGGAGCGGACCAGGAGAAAAGGAGGACTGGTCCGGCTGACCAGAACCTGGTCCGCCGGACCAGAATCCAAGAAAAATTGGAGGAAACTCAAATTCAACCTGGTCCGTCGGAGTACAGAACACTTCCTCTGTTTATATTCGAATTCATATAAATATATATATTTTTGTTATGTATATGTATATGGCAACCCCCACCAGAGGATAAGAGTTCGCGATTGGGATCAATCGAACCGAGTTTTCGCCAGAACGTTGCGTAGCGTAGTTAGATGTGCGATATCGAAATACGAGTGATTCATTGTGTGATTGTATGCGGGTAGAATTTGCATGGCATTAAACGGTAGCTCGGTAGGGACCGGATAACGTGGTACGTATGGGTGTACTATGGGGATGTTGCACGTTGTGTGCCATGTGTGTAGCTTGCTCGTGCGTACGAGTTAAGCGTGATTGTGTTTGTGGATGGTTGTGGACTCAACCATCACCGTCATGGACTTGACGGGCGTTTGCGACGCGTTTTAGTCGTGTGCAACACGACGGCCAACGTCATGGATTTGACGGGCGTGGACTCGCACCTAGTCATGGACTTGACTAGGGTATATGGCTGGACCCTATGGTGGACTCCATACGGGTATGATTATATTTCCGTTGTGTCATGGACTTGACATCGGTAGTCACGAGAGTGACAGGCGCAGGAGACGCGCACGATCGCATGCGATGCGATGGCCAACGTCACGCGAGTGACGGGCGTGGATTCGCCCCTGGTCATGGACTTGACCAGGGTATACGGCTAAGCCCTATGGTGGACTCCATACGGGCGTGATTGTGATTGTTATATACGTGCTTACTGTGTTTTACTTATTGCATGTGTTTTTATGGAAATGTCGACTGTACCGTTCTCGTTGGGAACGGGATTTCCGGGTTCAACCCGGGCTACTCACTAAGCAGTTGTGCTTAGCCCTTGTGGTTTACATTTTTCAGATCACGAGGATTACACCTAGCGCATCCGGCAGACGACGACCTGAGAGAGGCAGCATCATGTACGGGATTTACATTTTGGGTTACGAGACTTGTATTTCCCGCATTTTGTACGGTTAAATTATAACTATTCGGATATGTGTTATTTTGCGATACTGATCGCCTGTTGTATTTTCCGCTTTTTACTCTAGATTATTTAAAATGTTTTTGGATTTCGCGATTTTACTTCCGCGACTTATTATTTTATCACTATTTGTCCATGTGGCACAACCCGTATACTGTACACGGGTTACGGGTGTCACAACTTTTGGTATCAGAGCCACGTTCTTTCCTCGAGAAGGAATCGTGCTCATTATCCAACGATTTTCTACAAAACAAAATGTTTTCAAACCATGTCCGAAGAAAATCCTCTTGTCCGAGGTCCATACATTGATGATGCCGCATCGGTCATCAGTTGCTAAACTGCCTTAATGTGGTGCAGTGAAAGGGCGCCACGACGTGCTAGGCTTGCAGCGAGGGCTGACGACATTCCCGATCAGGCTCCACCGCCTAACCCGGGAGATGAGAGCTGGAGGGCCGAGTTTCGGCAGTGCCAGGAGACCGTGTGGCAGCACCTGGCTGCCCACGCACCACCACCACCCCCGGTGAGAGACCCGAAGCCGAGAGAGGAGGACTTTCACCAGCCGCCGGTACCTGCTACGATGGCGGGATACCTCCCCATCGTCAAGGAGTTGCGGGCGATGCATACCCCGCGGTTCGAGGGATCGGTGAGACCAGAAGCTGCGGAGGAGTGGCTCACCCAGATCGCTCAGGACTTGGAGTATCTGCAGTGCCCGTACCAGTACCGGGCTATGATTGCGAGCCATCACCTGTCGGGCCAGGCCCGACATTGGTGGACGAAGGTGGTGCAGGAGGCACCAGCGGGACACCGTTTCACCTGGGAGGAGTTCCGACAGGAGTTCGAGGCGAAGTACTTCCGGAGGCAGGACCATGAGTACCGCATGACCGAGTTCCTCATGTTGCAGCAGGGAGACATGACGGTCAGTGAGTACGAGGCAGAGTTCACCCGTCTACTGATGTACGGAGGGCATTTGGTACCCACCGAGGCGTCGAGGATCCAGAAGTTCATTGCTGGACTTCGACCTTACCTGCGGAGGAAGATCGAGATCCAGGAGTACCCGACGCTGAGTCGATACATTTCGCAGCTGGAGAAGGTGGAGCGGGGAGAGCGGGAGAAGAAGGAAGGGAAGACTCGTGAGCGGAGCCCTTTCAGGAGATGCTTCGGCACGTGTTCATCGGGGAGGAACATCCGGACCAGCGATCCGCGTGACAAGGGCAAGGCGCCGACTGTTCGTGCACCACCACCACTGGCGGCGAGGGGACCAGTGGTATGTTATCGTTGCGACCAGCCCAGACACATTGCATCACGTTGTCCGACGAGGCCTACGGGACCACCGGCCATGGCACCGAGACCACCGGCCATGGCACCGAGACCACCGCGACCACCGGGCCAGGTGGACCGACCGCCCCGACCCCCAGCGAGGACTGGAGCTGCCCCGAGAGTACCCCCAGCGAGGATTGGAGCTGCCCCGAGAGTTTACGCTCTCGGTGCTGAGCTGGAGATCCAGGAGGAAGAAGAGGAGGAGGCTCACCCTGCTAGAGCCGAGGCTGCCGCGATCGCAGGTACTCTATATATCCATGGGGTTACATGTTACACACTATTCGATACCGGGGCGACCCATAGTTTCATGAGTGTGGAGGTAGCAGTGAGACTAGAGACAGGGGAGATCGAACCGAGAAGCGATTTCACCGTGCGAATACCCTCGGGAGAGACATTAGCAGTGCATGGGATCCTGCGAGGGGTGCCCCTCGAGGTTTGCGGTCGCTTATTAACCGCAGATTTCATCGTGGTACCCATCGGGGGATTCGACATTATATTGGGTATGGATTGGCTGATGAGATATCAGGCCTACATTGATTGTCCCAAGAGGACGATCTGGTTCGCGGACGATTTCGGAGGGTTTGAGTTCAGGGGTACAGGAGCGCCAGCAGCAGACCCGATCATCTCGGCACTGAAGGCCGAGAAGATGATCAGGAAGGGCAATGAGGCTTTCCTAGTAGTTATTACGGCTACACAGGAGTCAGAAAGGAGACTGGAGGATACGCCGGTTGCCCGGGAATTTCCAGACGTCTTTCCCGATGACCTTCCGGGATTACCACCTGGTCGAGAGGTTGACTTCGGCATAGACGTGCTACCTGGTACTGAGCCTATTTTCAAGGCTCCGTACCGGATGGCACCTACGGAGATGGCCGAGCTGAAGAAACAGCTGAATGAGTTGGTGGAGCAGGGTTTCATCCGCCCTAGCGTTTCACCGTGGGGAGCACCAGTACTCTTCGTGAAGAAGAAGGACGGGAGTATGCGATTGTGCATTGATTACCGGGGGCTCAACCAGGTAACCATCAAGAATCGGTACCCGTTACCGAGGATTGATGAGTTACTGGACCAGCTACAGGGAGCCCAGTGGTTCTCGAAGATAGATTTACGATCCGGATATCATCAGATTCGGGTCAAGGAGGATGACGTGCAGAAGACAGCGTTCCGGACGAGATATGGACACTTCGAGTTCATGGTTATGCCTTTCGGGCTCACGAACGCGCCTGCGGTTTTCATGCAGCTTATGAACCGTGTGTTCATGGACTATCTAGATGAGTTTGTCATCATCTTCACCGATGACCTTCTCATCTACTCACCGGATCTGCAGACGCATGAGGAGCATCTGCGAAAGATATTGTGGAGGATACTGTGGAGGCTGCGAGAGAATCGGCTATACGCTAAGTTCAGCAAGTGCAGCTTTTGGCTACAAGAGATTGG
>NW_010967234.1:56847-57530 GCF_000463585.1 Tarenaya hassleriana
AAGAAGATCTTAGCGGCCATACGCGTTGTCACCTCATCTCGCAGCAACGCCGCTGAGTTGACTGCGATGTTGGGACATCTCTCGCTGACACCCGAGGAGTCGACACCGACTCTTATAGAGCGCGTGGTTATGGGACAGCGCCTTCCGATCTTACTCGCTCGGTACATGGATCATATCGGGGAATATAGCCTCAAGGGCTATCGTATCGATGAGCAGGGAGCGCTACGGCTGGGGAACCGACTATGTGTGCCTGACGACGCAGAGCTGAGACAGGAGATTCTATCTGAGGTACACCAGTCGAGATTGGCGATACATCCGGGGGCGAGCAAGATGTATCAGGGTCTACGCCAGTGGTATACTTAGCCGAGGGTCAAGAGAGATGTAGCGGATTACGTACCGAGGTGCCTCACTTGTCAGCAAGTAAAGGCAGAGCGACAGATGCCGGGAGGCAAGCTACAGCCGTTGGAGATTCTAGAGTGGAAGTGGGATTCGATTGCCATGGACTTCGTGGTCGGATTACCACTCATGCCGAGCAAGAAGAATGCCATTTGGGTAGTCGTAGATCGACTAACCAAATCCGCCCATTTCATTCCTATCCGTCAGGAGTATCTGATCGGGCGGTTGGCGCAGATTTACATTGATAAGATCGTACGTCTTCATGGAGTTCCGAACGAGATCATATC
>NW_010967234.1:58453-58662 GCF_000463585.1 Tarenaya hassleriana
TAAAACGCGTCTCAAACGCCCGTCAAGTCCATGACGGTGATGGTTGAGTCCACAACCATCCACAAACACAATCATGCTTAACTCGTACGCACGAGCAAGCTACACACATGGCACACAACGTGCAACATCCCCATAGTACAACCATACATATCACGGTATCCGGTCCCTACCGAGCTACCGTTCGGAGCCAACGTTACAAGACTAAATGG
>NW_010967234.1:58704-59398 GCF_000463585.1 Tarenaya hassleriana
GCCGTCCAGCCGCCTCCTACACCTCGAGGACGTTGCAGGCTCGCCTATGGGCTTGGGCTTGAGCCCACGAACTCCCTATCTCGCGTCATAAACATCTCCCAAGCTGGGACTTAGGCATTTTCGGACAGAAACAGAGGAAGAAGAAAAAGGGGAGAAAGGGAGAGAAAGGGGACGAACCAGTGCAAGGGGAGCTCGGGGAGACCAAGAGGGACGTGCCCAGACGTGTCCCTAAGCTTCTCCCGTCGTGTGGAGCCACGAGGAACGCACACAAGCTCGGACAAACTCAAGAACAAGGTGAGTGGCTTGAGTTGGGTTTGTGAGAACTCATTTTCAATGTGTGATGGTCCAAATCGAGATTTCATTGCGTGTTTGAGGTTTAGAACATGTTTAGGGATGTCAAACTATGTTTTAAAAGCATTTGGAAGCAACCCTAGATCGAAACGGATGAGCAAGATCGAAACAGAACCGAAAATCGCGAAGGAGAAAACAGGTCCCAGTCCTGGTCCGCCGGACCAGATGTTGGTCAGCTCCGGACCGAGACTAGGACAGACCACGTCACTCCGCCGAACCAGAAGAAAGGAGGCGGACCGGAGAAAAAACATGTCTGGTCCGGGGCTGACCAGTCCTGGTCCGCCGGACCAGACGTGTTCCGAAGCCTCACGGTCCGCCGAGCCAGGAAGAAGCGAACGGACCA
>NW_010967234.1:63264-64081 GCF_000463585.1 Tarenaya hassleriana
ACTCTAGTCCATGTGACAATCTCATGCGGGTCATTCCAGTATTCCGTTCTCCAACGAATACCTATGATTGTGATCGTATCCAATACCTATGATCATCTATGTGATCATCAATCACACATCATACTAGTCTTATTATGTCGTTATTCCCATAACGACATAAGACTAGGGAGTTTGTGGGAGGACAGTAGTTTTTCTGGTGCTGTACGTGGATGACATTCTCCTTATAGGGAATGACGTTCCTACCTTGCAAGATGTTAAGTCTTGGCTAGGAACGCAGTTTTCTATGAAGGACCTAGGAGAAGCAGCCTATATTCTAGGAATAAAGATCTATAGAGATAGATCAAGGCGTCTTCTAGGATTGTGTCAGAGTACTTACATCGATAAGGTCTTGAAACGGTTCAAGATGCAAGATTCCAAGAAAGGAACCTTACCGATGAGCAGTGGCACAGTTCTCTGCAAGACTCAGTGTCCTACGACACCTGATGAGCGAGAACGCATGGATCGGATACCATATGCTTCGGCAATTGGATCCATCATGTATGCCATGCTTTGTACACGACCGGATGTATCCTACGCGTTGAGCATTACGAGGAGATACCAGTCAGATCCAGCCGATGCTAGTTTTCAATCAGACCCGGATGACTACAGATCGCAGTCTGGCCATGTTTTCTGCTTAAACGGTGGCGCTGTTAGCTGGAAGAGTTCCAAGCAGGCGACCGTTGCAGATTCTACTACAGAAGCTGAGTATATTGCAGGGCCAGACTGCGATCTGTAGTCATCCGGGTCTGATTGAAAACTAGCATCGGTGTAACCTCTT
>NW_010967235.1:0-678 GCF_000463585.1 Tarenaya hassleriana
AGAGCTTACTTGCTTCCTTTCCTAAGAAGAAGGAGGGGATCTTTTAGCTGGACATCATCTCATCTAGTAGAGCGAGGGGAGCTTTAGAAGTAGCCATTGTTTAAGGGGGAAGGAAAGTCTCATCCCTAGGGTTTTAGCGTTTCGCATCGAGAAAAAGAAAATGTTAAATAAATAAGGTTATGCTCCTTGCTTTGCTACCGGGGAATCACTCACAAAGAATGTAAGCGGCACTCCTCCCTTGCTTCTTACCTAATAACCCGGAAATCGTAGACAGATTGACCAGTTGACTAGGTAAGGGATTCCTTTCTTCTTTCTGTGCTGCGCTTTACTTTGGTTTTGACCTGGTTGGCATAGAACTCTATTAAGTTCTTTCCTCTTTTTCTTTCTATAGTGGAGATAGTCGCACGTAATGACAGACGTATTATTAAAAGCTTGTGGTAAGAACGAAAGAATGCTAAAGACTAGTCGGATTGATGGACAATTGCCTGTTTAAAGGAAGAATAAAAAAAGAAAAAAATATTCTTCTTTTTCTTTTTTTATTTATATTATTACTTTTTCTTAGAAAAGAGAAAGAGTATAAAGAAAGGGTACGCTCTCTATAAGATTTACTCGGGGCTGTTCACTTTCACTTGGTCGCCTGGTATCTTGAAACCTCTTTGCTTGCTGCGGGGGCAGGAG
>NW_010967236.1:0-678 GCF_000463585.1 Tarenaya hassleriana
CATGCTTTGTACTCGACCGGATGTATCCTACGCGTTGAGCATTACGAGTAGATACTAGTCAAATCCAGGTGAGTCGCACTGGATCGCCGTCAAGAACATCCTGAAGTACTTGAGAAGGACTAAGGATGTGTTCTTGGTATACGGTGGGTCGGAAGACGAGCTCGCTGTAAGAGGTTACACCGATGCTAGTTTTCAGTCAGACCCGGATGACTACAGATCGCAGTCTGGCTATGTTTTCTGCTTGAACGGAGGCGCTGTTAGCTGGAAGAGTTCAAAGCAGGCGCCCGTTGCAGATTCTACTACAGAAGCTGAGGACATTGCAGCGTCGGACGCAGCAAAGGAAACTGTTTGGATCAGAAAGTTTGTTGGCGACTTGGGTGTCATTCCGAGTGCTGATAGCCCCAATGCTCTGTATTGTGATAAAAATGAAGCGATCGCACAAGCGAAAGAACCCAGATCCCATCAACGATCCAAACACATACTCAGAAGATTTCACCTCATCAGGGAGATCATAGACAGAGGAGACGCGCACATTACGGGCACATTTACAGAGTGTCGACAGATGACAACATTGCCGATCCATTGACGAAGCCTCTCCCTTCCTCGAAGCATGAGGGTGATGTTAGGGATATGGGCATTAGATGTTTAGCAGTTCATGATTAGAGCAAGTGGGAGATT
>NW_010967237.1:0-484 GCF_000463585.1 Tarenaya hassleriana
GGTCCTCCTGACCAAACACGCGGTCCGGAATCTGATCTGCCTGCTGGTCCGACTGACCAACTCTTGGTCCGGCTGACCGCGGACAGATAAGATTCAGAACAGATTTTTCGGGCTTCGAGGCCTTGACATTTGCTCTACTAATGGGCGGTAATACCACTGTTGGGTTATCTACGGGTTCCTAGCATGCGATCATATCGATCTAGGGTTTGGTTTACTAGGTTTCATGCAGCGGAAGAAAGATCTAAACCTAGTCAAACGTTACACGCAACCAAACTTGCAAAACCCGAAAGATCGTGTATATCACCAAGGGAATCGTTACTTACCTCGTTCTCGATGAGACTTGAAGTTTATTTCGATCCGGGGCCTGTTCTAAATCACCTAGGACTGAAGTTACAGTCCCTCTACACGTATCCACACCGACGGGAAGGATTCCAAACGATTTGGAACGAATCTGCTAGGATTAGTGAAGAAAAGGGTAACTCAA
>NW_010967238.1:0-677 GCF_000463585.1 Tarenaya hassleriana
CTGACCGTGGCTGGTCCGTCGGACCAGCATCACTTGAATTGTTCTTCTTCTTCGCGAGTCTCGGTCCGCCGGACCAAGTCTGGGTCCGCCGGACCGGGACTGAGTTTCGCGAATTTCCGCCATTTTCGAGCTTCCAAGCTCGAAATCCGACCAAATCTCTCACTAAAACTCATAGATCTCGACTAGTCTAGGCTTATCATGCATGAATCTAGCCTTAAAACCTTGAAAACCTAGAAATCTAGGAGATTCGAGTGTTACCTCTTCGGTTTGAGATGAAAATTCGTAACGAGGGAGAGGGAAGGAGAGAGAGAGAGCGAGTGTCGGGGGAGAGAGGGGCGAGCTTCCGGCGAGTTGAGGACGCCGGCGACAGTGGGTGGCGGCGTGGCGAGCGGAATTGGCAGCTGTGTGCTCCGGCGGAGTGAGCGAGAGAGAGAAGTTGGTCCGAGGCTTTTCGGTTCGGCGGAGTGAAATGAGGAACGGACCGCTCTCCCCCGGACTTACCTTTTAATCTGCGAGACGTTTCGTTGGTCAGCCGCTGAGTGACTCGTGGTCCGGCTGAGTGGATGATCAGATTGTATAGTCTGCGTTTTCGGTCCGTGTCGACGGAGGAGTGCGATGTCCGCGGTCAGCCGGACCAATTTCTGGTCAGCGGCTGACCGGACGGTTCTGCACCTCTC
>NW_010967239.1:0-677 GCF_000463585.1 Tarenaya hassleriana
GGATCCGAGAACGAACCGCTGTATGAGATTCAAGTCATGACTCTGTCCATGTGACAATCTCCTGCGGGTCAACCAGTCACTCGTTCACAACGAGTACCCATGATTGTGATATGCATCCAATGCATCAATCACACCTCATGCTAGTCTTAATTCATCATTGTTCCCATAATGATAACTGACCAGGGTGTTTAGAATCATTCTATGATGATTCAAGGATAACCGCAATATAACAAACATGCCAATCATATAACGGTAATGTAATGCATTTATAAAGCAACGAGTCATCACATAGTCAAAATGTCATATCACGGAGTATCCTAGAGCATTAAAACCAACACTAACATGTGTGTCTCCTTTTCTCCTTCCTCCCTTGGCCGAAATCGGAATGTTTCCAAAATCTGACTGACGAAACGAATCGTTTTGACATTAAGTGAAACAATCGTTTCAAGTCTCTGAGCTATTTTCTGATTTTTTTCGCGACTCAAAACATCGTTTTGAAACTCCTGTGTTGGGTTTTCGCTACGGATTCCTAGCATGCGATCATATCGATCTAGGGTTTGGTTTACTAGGTTTCATGCAGCGGAAGAATAATCTAAACCTAATCAAACGTCACACATAACCAAAATCATCCGTAAAACCCCGTTTAGTCGTGTATATCACCGTAGGAATCGAATACT
>NW_010967240.1:0-2556 GCF_000463585.1 Tarenaya hassleriana
GCTCTTTCGGGTCCATTTCGAGGTTGTCTTTGCACCGTATTTTGTCGTGGCAGGTTACGTGTAATTTGCGCCTCATTTTCCATCTGGTCTATTCTTTGATGGATACCCTCCAACTCAGCTCGCATGATTCTCCGTAGCTCTCCCATCAAGGCCTGCATTTGAAGTGGGTTTGCTTCTTCATGTTGCTGATTGTCTAGATTGCGATTTTGTTCATCCGCCATTATGAAATTTTCCTGCAAGTAAAAACGTCAGCAAATAAACAGAAATAGACAAGGAAAAGGAAGATGAGAGAACCTCACAAATCACTCAGAAAAGTGTTTCGCTCAATTTGTGTATCACTCAACTCTCCCGTTTCTCTTATGAAATCCTTGTGCAAACTAATTAAGGAACTCAATCAGATGCAACAACAATGAAATTCAAAACTCAACTCACTAAACCAAGTTAGAAGATGAGTAAGAGTGACTCTAAATCTCAAAACCCAATATTCAAAGCAAGAAAACTCAAACGACTCAAAGATGAAACTTCGACTATCACTCGAAAGTTTTGGACTACGACTCAACGACTCAAAATCGAAACTTTGACTCAACTCCGACTCAAAATCGAATCAACTTCCAAATTTTTTTTTTTCTCTTTTCTTTTTTTTTCTTTCTCTTTTTTTTTCTCTTTGTTTTTTTTTGTATCTTCGAATTTTTTTTCCCAGATTTTTTTTTCTTTGATCCTTTTTTTTTTTTTGCTTTTGTTTTTCTTCTTTTTTTGTTGATTCTCTTTGCAATTTGTACTGCAACAAAATCAAAACTCGAAAAGTCAATAAAACGATAAAAAGAAATGATAAAATAAGATAAGATAAGATGTAAAATTGATAAAA
Organism: Tarenaya hassleriana; assembly: GCF_000463585.1. Lineage (NCBI taxonomy): Eukaryota > Viridiplantae > Streptophyta > Magnoliopsida > Brassicales > Cleomaceae > Tarenaya > Tarenaya hassleriana. The sequence continues at coordinate 866 of NW_010967240.1, forward strand.
AGATAAAGGATAATCCTAATAGGAAAATCTAGGCTCTGATACCAAATGATATGATCCCAAGATCGATAGATTTCCCAATAGGCGGTGGATGGGTTTCCTAAACCCCTAAACAACTCGCAAACGAAACCTAAGCAAGCGTTCGAGACGAACGGTCTTAAACCCCGAGTGAACCTGGTTTAGAAACGTAGGGTGATCGAAGACGCCACAAGTGCTGTGCGGAATCAACACTTGATAAGTCAAGATTGAACGCCACGGATGAAGATCCGATAAGTTCAGAAATTAGTTCTAAAAGAACTCTAAGAGAAACCTCTCAAAATATATTTCAAAGTTGTGTGTTTTTACAATCTGATTTTGATCTCTATTTATAGAGATCAATACATGAAACTTAGCAAAAACTAAAATAAATAAGCACAAAAATCAAGGTGTGAATGTGTGGTCTTCAAGAAGTCTTGAATGTGATTGTGTGGAACTTCAAGAAAACCATAATGGTGACTTTGTGGTCTTCAAGATGGTGTTGGAAAGACATCTTGACAAGAATTGATATCAATTTTCGTCACCCTTATTGGGCCTAAAATTTGGGCTTCACTTGTGGGCCTTCCAAGCTTGATATCATGTGGATAAAGGGCTGGGCTTGTTGTTGGACCAACCCAACACATTCTTCCAAGTGTTCTTGACTCAAACAAGGGAGAATAAGGCCATTTGATGCAGCTTGTAGCTTCTTGGCACGAGATCTTGTAATCGGTCCAATTGGCTCAACGCTTTCTCCTGCTATGTTCATCCCGTAGCTAGCTTCCGATGCAGCTCGTCCTTGCATGAGTTCAGCTCCAATGGTGTTGCCTTGGATGTCCACATCATTCTCCTCTTCTTGAGAAAGATTTGTCCTCAAATCTGAATCGTCTGCGATAAAAGGAGATAGATCAGCAACATTGAATGTTGAACTAACATTAAACTCACTCGGAAGCTCGAGTTGGTAATTGTTTTTTTTAAGAACTTTGAAATGGCCAACTCCCCTGGGCTTCAACTTTGAAATCTCTCTTTGCGTATTGCACCCAAACCATGTCTCCCAGTTCGAATACAACATCTTTTCGCCTTTGTTTGCTCGTCTTGCGTATGGTTTCATTATCTTTTTTATTCCTGGATCAAATATAACATTTTGACATGAACCAAAAAATAGAGATACAATACCGAACTCCATAAGAGTTGAAAAATCTTCGATATGCCCAGATTTGATGAGTAAAAACACATCATTTGCATCTTCTCTTTCGGAATTTCCATCCTCTATCAAATCAGCTCCAATACCTACACCAGAAGAATCGCATTCTACCTCGAAAGATTTAGAAAAACAAGGTAGAGACAAGAGTGAAGAATGAGTGAGTTTTTCTTTCAAAAGTTGAAACGCAGCTTCTTGTGCATCTCCCCACTTAAACCCGACATTCTTCTTGATAACTTCTGTAAGTGGTGCAGCTATGGTGCTAAAGTCCTTAACAAACCTCCTGTAAAAACTTGCAAGTCCTTGAAAACTCCTCACATCACCAACTGTCCTCGGACATGGCCAATCCCTTATGGCTTCTAAAAATGTTTGGATGCACTATAAACATTTTTCGACGCACTCTAAACATGTTTGGATGCACTCTAAAAATGTTTCGATGTACTCTAAACATGTTTGGATGCACTCTAAAAGTGTTTGAACG
>NW_010967240.1:4021-4677 GCF_000463585.1 Tarenaya hassleriana
CGTTGAAACATGTTTAGAGTTCGTCTAAACAGTTTTAGAGAGCATTAGAACATTTTTAGAGTGCGTCGAAACATATTGAGAGTGCGTCGAAACATGTGTAGAGTGCATCCAAACATACTTAGAGTGCATCCAAACACGTTTAGAGTGCGTTTAAACACATTTAGAGTGCATCCAAACATGTTTAGAGTGCGTCAAAATATACTTAGAGTGCATGCAAACATGTTTAGGGAGCATCCAAACATGTTTAGAGAGCATTAGAAGATTTTTAGAGTGCGTCGAAACATATTTAGAGTGCGTCGAAACATGTTTAGAGAGCATCCAAACAGTTTTAGAGTGCATCAAAACATTTTTAGAGTGCGCCGAAGCATATTAAAAGTGCGTCGAAACATGTTTTGAGTGCGTCCTAACAGAAGAAGAAGAGATGTAGCAATAAAAGTAATTCTGTTCCTTTCTATTTGTCTTATTTTATTTCCTCATTTTATTTTTCTGCAGTTTGGATGCACTCTAAATGTGTTTAAATGCACTCAAAACATGTTTAGACGAATTCTAAAAATGTTTCAATGCACTCTAAACGTGTTTGGACTCACTCTAAACGTTTTTGGATGCACTCTAACTATGTTTGGATGCACTCTAAACATGTTTCGACGCACTCTAAA
>NW_010967240.1:5149-5424 GCF_000463585.1 Tarenaya hassleriana
AACATGTTTAGAGTGCATTAAAACATTTTTAGAATACGTTGAAACATGTTTAGAGTTCGTCTAAACAGTTTTAGAGAGCATTAGAACATTTTTAGAGTGCGTCGAAACATATTGAGAGTGCGTCGAAACATGTGTAGAGTGCATCCAAACATACTTAGAGTGCATCCAAACACGTTTAGAGTGCGTTTAAACACATTTAGAGTGCATCCAAACATGTTTAGAGTGCGTCAAAATATACTTAGAGTGCATGCAAACATTCTTAGAGAGCATCCAAA
>NW_010967240.1:6621-6955 GCF_000463585.1 Tarenaya hassleriana
ACTCTAAACATGTTTCGACGCACTCTAAACATGTTTGGATGCACTCTAAAATTGTTTCGATGTACTCTAAACATGTTTGGATGCACTCAAAGTTTGGACGCACTCAAAACATGTTTCGACGCACTTTAAATATGCTTCTACGCACTCTAAAAATGTTTCGATTCACTCTAAACATGTTTTGATGCACTCTAAAACTGTTGGGATGCAGTCTAAGTATGTTTGGATGCACTCTAAACATGTTTTGATGCACTCTAAAACTGTTTCGATGCACTCTAAAACTGTTTGGATGCACTCTAAATATGTTTCGACGCACTCTAAAATTGTTTCGACGCAC
>NW_010967240.1:9377-9960 GCF_000463585.1 Tarenaya hassleriana
CTAAACATGTTTGGACGCACTTAAAACATGTTTCGACGCGCTTTAAATATGCTTCGACGCACTCTAAAAATGTTTCGATGCACTCTAAACATGTTTTGATGCACTCTAAAACTGTTTGGATGCACTCTAAAACTGTTTGGATGCACTCTAAACATGTTTCGACGCACTCTGAAAATGTTTCGACGCACTCTAAAAATGTTTTAATGCTCTCTAAACATGTTTCAACATACTCTGAAAATGTTTTAATGCACTCAAAACATGTTTCGACGCACTTTAAATATGCTTGTACGCGCTCTAAAAATGTTTCGATTCACTCTAAACATGTTTTGATGCACTCTAAAACTGTTTGGATGCACTCTAAGTATGTTTGGATGCACTCTAAACATGTTTCGATGCACTCTAAAAATGTTTGGATGCTCTATAAGAATGTTTGCATGCACTCTAAGTATATTTTGACGCACTCTAAACATGTTTGGATGTACTCTAAAAGTGTTTGAACGCACTCTAAACGTATTTGGATGCTGTAAGTATGTTTGGATGCACTCTAAACATGTTTCGACGCACTCTAAAAATGTTTGGATGC
>NW_010967240.1:10147-13630 GCF_000463585.1 Tarenaya hassleriana
TGTTTCGACGCGCTTTAAATATGCTTCGACGCATTCTAAAAATGTTTCGATGCACTCTAAACATGTTTTGATGCACTCTAAAACTGTTTGGATGCACTCTAAAACTGTTTGGATGCACTCTAAACATGTTTCGACGCACTCTAAAAATGTTTTGACGCACTTTAAAAATGTTTTAATGCTCTCTAAACATGTTTAGACGAACTCTAAACATGTTACAACATACTCTAAAAATGTTTTAATGCACTCTAAACATGTTTGGACGCACTCAAAACATGTTTCGAGGCACTTTAAATATGCTTGTACGCACTCTAAAAATGTTTCGATTCACTCTAAACATGTTTTGATGCACTCTAAAACTGTTTGGATACAGTCTAAGTATGTTTGGATGCACTCTAAACATGTTTCGATGTACTCTAAAAATGTTTGGATGCTCTCTAAGAATGTTTGCATGCACTCTAAGTATATTTTGATGCACTCTAAACATGTTTGGATGCACTCTAAATGTGTTTAAACGCACTCTAAACGTGTTTTGGTGCACTCAAAACATGTTTAGACGAATTCTAAAAATGTTTCGATGCAATCTAAACGTGTTTGGACGCACTCAAAACGTTTTTGGATGCACTCTAATTATGTTTGGATGCACTCTAAACATGTTTCGACGCACTCTAAACATGTTTGGATGCACTCTAAAATTGTTTCGATGTACTCTAAACATGTTTGGATGCACTCTAAAAGTGTTTGAACGCACTCTAAACGTGTTTGGATGCACTCTAAGTATGTTTGGATGCACTCTAAACATGTTTCGACGCACTCTCAATATGTTTCGACGCACTCTAAAAATGTTCTAATGCTCTCTAAAACTGTTTAGACGAACTCTAAACATGTTTCAACGTATTCTAAAAATGTTTTAATGCACTCTAAACATGTTACGACGCACTCAAAACATGTTTCGACGCACTTTTAATATGCTTCGGCGCACTCTAAAAATGTTTTGATGCACTTTAAAACTGTTTGGATGCTCTCTAAACATGTTTCGACGCACTCTAAATATGTTTCGACGCACTCTAAAAATCTTCTAATGCTCTCTAAACATGTTTGGATGCTCCCTAAACATGTTTGCATGCACTCTAAGTATATTTTGACGCACTCTATGTTGAAATAGAAACAAAATATGGAGATTTGATATGATTGATAATAATTAAAGGCATAATATCAATTAAGAATAAAATATATATCGTGATAATTATATTTTGCCTTATTTGTTTCTTTAGTATCTTTATTTACTTGTTTCTTTCAATAACTTTTCCTATAAATTTTCCTATAAATGTATGGATTATTTTCATTGTAATGTAAGAAGAAAGAAGAGATGTAGTAATAAAAGTGTTCCCGTTCTTTTCTCTTTTGTTCTTTCTTTCTAATTTAATTTCCGCATTTTATTTTTCAATATGGTATCAGAGCCTTGTTTTTTTCTAATTTGTTGTCTTTTTCATAAAAATGATGATCGATAATGATGAGAGTGAAGATGAAGATGATGATATACCGATCCAGTGGTAATATCATTTCGAGTTTTTTTTTATTAAGAATAAGAGTCATTTTATTTTTGTTTTTTTTTTATTTTCTCTCATAATCCTACATGTTTCTAAAGATTATTCGCATAACCGCCAATCATCTTATTCTTGCCAAAAAATTTGTTGTCATTAAACGCTTTCGCATAGTTGCCTTTCAATCTCGGATGAATCAGAGTTATTCTTGAGATTTCTTGTTGCACCGCGATTGTCGTCCTTTTTTTTGTTATCATCAAACGATTCTATTGTGCGTGGTACCAAAGTTGCCACGCAGTCGTTTGTTTGATTTTTTTTTAGTTATGTCTTCTATCGACACAAGTTCGCAAGGTGATGTGGTTCAAGCGGCATGCATTTGATCATCTTTTCAACAAGTTTGGGCGTTTCGTGATCTTCCACACTCCAACTTGAAGGGGGATGTTGAGATATACCGGATATTGAAGAATATTACAAGATATATCGTATAATAGAGATCTTATCAAATCCGGAAAATATATATTTAGAAATATTTATTATTATATCTACTTTACTTATTCAATATAAGACTCTCATATATTTATATGTTATTTTGATTATCAATAAAACATATCATTCCGCAAATTTCTACATGGTATCAGAGCCTGGTTGCGATCTGAACTATATGTTTCTCTTTTTCTAATTTTCTAATCTCTTCTTTCTTTTGCGTTTTGGATATCCAAATCGTTCAAATGGGAGTAAAAAACCAGATTCAAACGATATGCTATGACAAAAAGAAGTCAAAGCTAAAAACTCTAAGATCAAGCAAGATGCTATGACAAAAAGAGTTAAAGCTAGAACTTTAAAGTCAAGCGAAGTGATTTGAAAGAGGTTAATACTCTCTAAATGAATGAAATTTGGTTTCTATAGATTGTTCTAATAACAGTGAAGTTTTTCATCATTTTGTTGTATTTTCAAGATTAATTTTTGAATTCTTTCAAAATCAATCTTGAGGGGGAATGTTGAAATAGAAACAAAATATGGAAATTTGATATGATTGATAATAATTAAAGGCATAATATCAATTAAGAATAAAATATATATCGTGATAATTATATTTTGCCTTATTTGTTTCTTTAGTATCTTTATTTCCTTGTTTCTTTCAATAACTTTTCCTATAAATTTTCCTATAAATGTATGGATTATTTTCATTATAATGTAAGAAGAAAGAAGAGATGTAGTAATAAAAGTGTTCCCGTTCTTTTCTCTTTTGTTCTTTCTTTCTAATTTAATTTCCGCATTTTATTTTTCAATGCTCTAAACATGTTTGGATGCACTCTAAATGTGTTTAAATGCACTCAAAACATGTTTAGACGAATTCTAAAAATGTTTCGATGCACTCTAAACATGTTTCGATGCACTTAAACATGTTTGGATGCACTCTAAAATTGTTTCGATGTACTCTAAACATGTTTGGATGCACTCTAAAAGTGTTTGAACGCACTCTAAACGTGATTGGATGCACTCTAAGTATGTTTGGATGAACTCTAAACATGTTTCGACACACTATAAAAATGTTTGGATGCTCTCTAAACATGTTTCGACGCACTCTAAAAATGTTTTACGCACTCTAAAAATGTTTTAATGCTCTCTAAAACTGTTTAGACGAACTCTAAACATGTTACAACGTATTCTAAAAATGTTTTAATGCAGTCTAAACATGTTTGGACGCACTCAAAACATGTTTCGACGCGCTTTAAATATGCTTCGACGCACTCTAAAAATGTTTCGATGCACTCTAAACATGTTTTGATGCACTCTAAAACTGTTTGGATGCACTCTAAAACTGTTTGGATGCACTCTAAACATGTTTCGACGCACTCTAAACATGTTTGGATGCACTCGAAAATTGTTTCCATGTACTCTAAACATGTTTGGATGCACTCTAAAAGTGTTTGAACGCACT
>NW_010967240.1:14635-15500 GCF_000463585.1 Tarenaya hassleriana
TGTTTCGACGCACTCTAAGTTTGTTTGGATGCACTCTAAACATGTTTCGACACATTCTAAAAATGTTTCGATGCACTCTAAACATGTTTATATGCTCTCTAAAAGTGTTTGGACGCACTCTAAACGTGTTTGGATGCACTCTAAGTATGTTTGGATGCGCTCTAAACATGTTTCGACGCACTCTTTAAATATTTCGATGCTCTCTAAATATGTTTGGATGCACTCTAAGTATGTTTTGACGCACTTTAAACATATTTGGATGCACTCTAAATGTCTTTGGACGCACTCTAGATGTGATTTGGTGCACTCAAAACATGTTTAGACAAAGTCTAAACATGTTGCGACGCACTCTAAAAGTGTTTTAATGCACTCTAAACATGTTTGGATGCACTTTAAACATGTTTAGAGAACTCTAAAATGTTTCGACGCACTCTAAATATCGTTCGACGCACTCTAAAAACGTTTTAATGCACTCTAAACATGTTTGGATGCACTCTTAGTATGTTTTGACGCACTTTAAACAAGTTTGGATGCGCACTCTAAAAATGTTTTGTTGCACTCTAAACATGTTTGGATGCACTCTTAGTATGTTTTGACGCACTTTAAACAAGTTTGGATGCGCACTCTAAAAATGTTTTGTTGCACTCTAAACATGTTTGGATGCACTCTTAGTATGTTTTGACGCACTTTAAACAAGTTTGGATGCGCTCTAAATTTGTTTCGACGTGCTCTAAATATGTTTCGACGAACTCTAAACATCTTTTATTGCACTCTAAACGTGTTTCGACGCACTTTAAACATGTTTTGACACACTCTAAAAATGTTTTGATGCACTCTAAACATGTTTGGATACACTCTAAAAGTG
>NW_010967240.1:15851-16204 GCF_000463585.1 Tarenaya hassleriana
CTCTAAACATGTTTAGACGAACTCTAAACATGTTTCAACGTATTCTAAAAATGTTTTAATGCACTCTAAACATGTTTGGACGCACTCAAAACATGTTTCGACGCGCTTTAAATATGTTTCGACGCACTCTAAAAATGTTTCGATGCACTCTAAACATGTTTTGATGCATTCTAAAACTTTTTGGATGCACTCTAAAACTATTTGGATGCACTCTAAACATGTTTCGACGCACTCTAAAAATGTTTCGACGCACTCTAAAAATGTTTCGACGCACTCTAAAAATGCTTCGATGCACTCTAAACGTTTTTGGATGCACTCTAACTATGTTTGGATGCACTATAAACATTTTTCGA
>NW_010967240.1:24619-24974 GCF_000463585.1 Tarenaya hassleriana
TGACGCACTCTAAACATGTTTGGATGCATTCTAAATGTGTTTAAATGCACTCAAAACATGTTTAGACGAATTCTAAAAATGTTTCGATGCACTCTAAACGTGTTTGGACTCACTCTAAACGTTTTTGGATGCACTCTAACTATGTTTGGATGCACTATAAACATTTTTCGACGCACTCTAAACATGTTTGGGTGCACTCTAAAAATGTTTCGATGTACTCTAAACATGTTTGCATGCACTCTAAAAGTGTTTGAACGCACTCTAAACGTGTTTGGATGTACTCTAAGTGGGTTTGGATGCACTCTAAACATGTTTCGACGCACTCTAAAAATGTTTGGATGCTCTCTAAACATGT
>NW_010967240.1:27988-28258 GCF_000463585.1 Tarenaya hassleriana
TGAGTCCAAACACGTTTAGAGTGCATCGAAACATTTTTAGAGTGCGTCGAAAAATTTCTAGAGTGCGTCGAAACATGTTTAGAGTGCATCCAAATAGTTTTAGAGTGCATCCAAACAGTTTTAGAATGCATCAAAACATGTTTAGAGTGCATCGAAACATTTTTAGAGTGCGTCGAAACATTTTTAGAGTGCGTCGAAACATTTTTAGAGTGCGTCGAAACATTTTTAGAGTGTGTCGAAACATGTTTAGAGTGCATCCAAACTGTTTTA
>NW_010967240.1:28925-34299 GCF_000463585.1 Tarenaya hassleriana
TATTCTAAAAATGTTTTAATGCACTCTAAACATGTTTGGACGCACTCAAAACATGTTTCGACGCACTTTAAATATGCTTCTACGCACTCTAAAAATGTTTCGATGCACTCTAAACATGTTTTGATGCACTCTAAAACTGTTTGGATGCACTCTAAAACTGTTTGGATGCACTCTAAACATGTTTCGACGCACTCTAAAAATGTTTTAATGCTCTCTAAACATGTTTAGACGAACTCTAAACATGTTTCAACATACTCTAAAAATGTTTTACTGCACTCAAAACATGTTTCGACGCACTTTAAATATGCTTGTACGCGCTCTAAAAATGTTTCGATTCACTCTAAACATGTTTTGTTGCACTCTAAAACTGTTTGGATGCACTCTAAGTATGTTTGGATGCACTCTAAACATGTTACGATGCACTCTAAAAATGTTTGGATGCTCTCTAAGAATGTTTGCAAGCACTCTAAGTATATTTTGACGCACTCTAAACATGTTTGGATACACTCTAAAAGTGTTTGAACGCACTCTAAACGTGTTTGGATGCACTCTAAGTATGTTTGGATGCACTCTAAACATGTTTCGACGCACTCTGAAAATGTTTGGATGCTCTCTAAACATGTTTCGACGCACTCTAAATATGTTTCGACGCACTCTAAAAATGTTCTAATGCTCTCTAAACATGTTTAGACGAACTCTAAACATGTTTCAACGTATTCTAAAAATGTTTTAATGCACTCTAAACATGTTTGGACGCACTCAAAACATGTTTCGACGCGCTTTAAATATGCTTCAACGCACTCTAAAAATATTTCGATGCACACTAAACATGTTTTGATGCACTCTAAAACTATTTGGATGCACTCTAAAACTGTTTGGATGCACTCTAAACATGTTTCGATGCACTCTAAAAATGTTTTGACGCACTCTAAAAATGTTTTAATGCTCTCTAAACATGTTTAGACGAACTCTAAACATGTTTCAACATACTCTAAAAATGTTTTAATGCACTCTAAACATGTTTCGACACACTTTAAATATGCTTGTACGCACTCTAAAAATGTTTCGATTCACTCTAATCATGTTTTGATGCACTCTAAAACTGTTTGGATGCAGTCTAAGTGATGAGAACATCGATTTGGATAAGCTAATCAAGGACCAAACTGATGAACTAACTTCGGAGGAACATCGAGGCCATGGGAAGCACAAAGGAACAGAAGGGAAGATCAAGAAAGGAGAGGCAACAAACGAATATGTTTTTCCACTCACACACGAGAGAGCACGGAATCTGGATTCAAGAATCAACAAGTTCGTGGCCAAAACACTTGAAGACAATCCAAGAACCGAAGAAGCTTGCGGACTAAGCAACAAGAGCTTGCTCGTTTTTGAGCTCTTGTTGTCCACCACCTGATTCATCAAGCAACACCAACAAATGTAGCAGAAGACCTGAGCAAATCCATGAATCCTGCTGCATCAAAGACATTAGAAGAAGTTAGACAGTTCTTGCATTCAATAAAGAGGCATTGTTGGCATTAATTCAACCTCAAACTTTCCCTAAGTGGAGCTGGCATTTGGAGACACAATCTGGACGAAATCAACCAGCAATCAAGAAGGATTCTACTCACCAAATAAGGCAAGTCGTTCACCACAAATGCTGCCACAAATTAAAGGGATTCGATTGAAGCAAATTAGGCAACTCGTAGCCACGTCATCAATCTGATTTTGGCAAGGAATGTGACATGGAAATATGATCAGATTTCTGCCCAAATCCTCTCCTAGCCGTTGCCTAATAGCTTAAGAGAAGATCATTTTGTTTCCTTTTTAAATTATGACCGTTAGCCTAGTTGGACTTACTTGCCAAACAATGCTGCTCATGTGTTATTTCTTTCCTTTTTCTTATTTGCTTCTTTGCCTTTAAATGGCTGATGTATTTCGACTTTTGGAGGCAGATTTGATGGAATAAAATTTCTGAGTATTTTCTTTGCATTTTCGATGTGTCCGATTTGCTGTTCTAATTGCTTTGGTGTGCCCGAAGCTTGGGTTTCTTGGTGTGTCCGAGATTAAATCCCTTCTATCCACCTTCATTACATCCCTCTCGTGTCCGGAAACAAAGTTCGAGTGCCTCGAGCCTGAGACTAATCTTTCCGGATCCATCCTTACATTCCATTCTATTTGAAGTGCAATCTGAGTGCTCATCACCCTAGAACACTTCCCCACTATTTTCTCTTTGGATTCATTTGGTGAGAAGCTCCTAAGCCTACCGAATCTCCAACATATCCCAGGCCTTGATCCATTGAACCTCCGTGCGTGTATTATTTTTGGTATCAGAGCCTGTTTCAAGGCCACACGCAAGGTAACGCTGTTGATTTGATTTTATTCTTGTTATTTTGATTTGTGTGTTTGTTTGTGCAAGAACAATGGCTGAGAACGCAGAGAACACTCAAACTGCGATCCTACAAGTCCTGCAACGTCTAGAGGAACGTTTAACGCGTTTAGAGGAGGCACCACGAAGAATACAACCTGTTAGGTTCAATATGCGCCCCAATAACGCAAATCCTGAACCGGATCCACCTGATGCACAACAAAGACCAAGGAGAATGCAAAATCCAAGAGCTCCTCTCGAAGAGGATGAAGATTCGGATCATTCTACTCAGAACCGACGGAGGAGGAATGTTCAAGACCAAAGGTATGTTGATGAAAGTGATGAGGAGGTTGTACCTAGGAGGCAACCACGAGTTCAAAGACACCAAGGTACAGATTTGAAACTCAAACCTCCTACTTTTGCTGGTAAAGTTAACCCTGAAGCTTATCTCGATTGGGAGAGGCGGATGGAAAATATTTTCGATTGCTATACATATACCGAACAGAGGAAGGTTCAATACGCGGCGGCTCAACTCACGGACAATGCACTCACATGGTGGGACCGAGAAATAGCCGAAAGGAGACGTTCTCACTATGATCCAATAATCTCCTGGAGGGAAATGAAACATCTGATGAGAAAGAGGTATGTTCCACCACATTTCCATCGGGATTTACATAGACGATATCGTAAGTTGGCGCAGGGTAACAGATCGGTTGAAGACTACTTTGAGGAGTTTGAGCATCTTCGGAATCGATTAGAGATAGAAGAGGATGATGAGACTGTTATGGCTCAATTCCTAGATGGACTACAAGATCGCATCGCAAGAAAGGTAGAACGTTTAGCTTACCATGATTTGCAGGAACTTATCCATGTATCAATCCAAATCGAACAGCAAATCACCAAGAAACAATCCCGTTTGAGCCAAGCAAGAACGACATCTTCGCACCAATCGTACGCACACGGAGAGAATAAGTCCGGGGCTGCCCCAATAGCCAAACCCCCTCACTCTGAGACAAATGTCCATGACAAAGGAAAGGGCATAACAACGTCTTTGAATGCAGACCCTAAAGGTAACAAATCAACTCCCGTTGAATTACGTTCACGTGAGATTGTTTGCTACAAGTGTAGGGGACAAGGGCATTATGCAAGGGACTGCCCAAACAACCGTGTCATGATCCTTACGGAAACGGGAGGCTATGAGTCAATGGATGAAGATAACACAGAAAATCTCAAGGAAGAGATTGAGTATCCGGATAGCGGAGAACTTCTAGTCGCTAGACGCACTCTTAGCACGCTCGTAAGCATGGAAGAAACCACACAAAGGGAGAACCTCTTTCACACCCGTTGTACCATCAAGAACAAGGTATGTGGTCTCATCATCGATGGTGGTTCTTGTACCAATGTTGCGAGTGTCTACTTGGTTGAGAAGCTAGGTCTTAAAACGGAGGAGCATCCGCAACCCTACAAGCTTCAATGGCTAAACAACCAAGGTGAGATTGATGTCAAAGAACGAATCAAGATACAATTCAGCATTGGAAGGTATCAAGATGTTCACCTACATCAAAAGCGGCCAAGTTAGTAACATTATACACAAGAGCCACATTGTACTTACCTTGAAGCTCAAAAAGGTAGGTGTTGATGTTGATGTTCTCGAGTATGTTGTATGCTCCTTGTTGTGCTTCTCCTTTCCTGCGTTGATCAGCATTGGACGCACTCAAAACATGTCAAAGAACGAATCAAGATACAATTCAGCATTGGACGCACTCAAAACATGTTTCGACGCACTTTAAATATGCTTCGGCGCACTCTAAAAATGTTTTGATGCACTCTAAAACTGTTTGGATGCACTCTAAACATGTTTCGACGCACTCTAAAAATGTTTCGACGCACTCTAAAAATGTTTTAATGCTCTCTAAACATGTTTAGACGAACTCTAAACATGTTTCAACGTACTCCAAAAATGTTTTAATGCACTCTAAACATGTTTGGACGCACTCAAAACATGTTTCGACGCACTTTAAATATGCTTCTACGCACTCTAAAAATGTTTCGATTCACTCTAAACATGTTTTGATGCACTCTAAAACTGTTTGGATGCAGTCTAAGTATGTTTGGATGCACTCTAAACATGTTTCGACGCACTCTAAAAATGTTTGGATGCTCCCTAAACATGTTTGCATGCACTCTAAGTATATTTTGGCGCACTCTAAACATGTTTGGATGCACTCTAAATGTGTTTAAACGCACTCTAAACGTGTTTTGGTGCACTCAAAACATGTTTAGACGAATTCTAAAAATATTTCGATGCACTCTAAACGTGTTTGGACGCACTGTAAACGTTTTTGGATGCACTCTAACTATGTTTAGATGCACTCTAAACATGTTTCGACGCACTCTAAACATGTTTGGATGCACTCGAAAATTGTTTCCATGTACTCTAAACATGTTTGGATGCATTCTAAAAGTGTTTGAACGCACTCTAAACGTGTTTGGATGTACTTTAAGTATGTTTGGATGCACTCTAAATGTGTTTAAACGCACTCTAAACGTGTTTTGGTACACTCAAAACATGTTTAGACAAATTCTAAAAATGTTTCGATGCACTCTAAACGTGTGTGGACTCACTCTAAACGTTTTTGGATGCACTCTAACTATGTTTGGATGCACTCTAAACATGTTTCGACGCACTCTAAACATGTTTGGATGCACTCTAAAAATGTTTCGATGTACTCTAAACATGTTTGGATGCACTCTAAAAGTGTTTGAACGTACTCTAAACGTGTTTGGATGCACTCTAAGTATGTTTGGATGCACTCTAAACATGTTTCGACGCACTCTAAAAATGTTTGGATGCTCTCTAAACATGTTTCGACGCACTCTAAATATCTTTCGACGCACTCTAAACATGTTTGCATGCACTCTAAGTATATTTTGACGCACTCTAAACATGTTTGGATGCATTCTAAATATGTTTAAATGCACTCAAAACATGTTTAGACGAATTCTAAAAAT
>NW_010967240.1:55232-59332 GCF_000463585.1 Tarenaya hassleriana
CAGGAATTGTAGGGAAGGCAGGCTCGTGCTTCTCCTCTCCTTGGGTTGTAAGATTTCCCTCAGTCGTTTTGAGTGCTCCTTTGTCCATGTTGGGTGGTTCCTCGTCTGTGTCCAGCTCGATGACCTCATCATCTCCTCCCTCTTGAGAAGGTTTTGACCTCAAAACAGAATCTCCTGCATCAAAAGGAAGCAAGTCAGCTATATTGAAAGTAGAAGATACATTATACTCACCGGGAAGCTCCAAACGGTAGGCATTGTCGTTGATCTTCTCAATCACGCGGAATGGGCCATCTCCTCTTGGTACTAGCTTGGATGTTCTCTTGTGTGGAAAGCGCTCCGGCTTAAGATGTAGCCACACCCAATCTCCCTCATTGAAAGTGATCTTCTTTCGTCCTTTGTTTGCTTGTCGTGCATATTGCTCCGTTCTCCTTGCAATATTCTCCCGGACTTTTGCATGCAACTTCATCATACTCTCGGCCTTTTGCTGCCCATCAAGGCTGACCATTTCCTTGCTTGGGATGGGCGAGAGATCCAGCGGAGTGATGGGGTTGAATCCGTAGACAACCTCAAAGGGTGAATGCTTTGTTGCCGAATGGATAGCTCGGTTGTATGCAAACTCGACATGGGGAAGGGAGCCCAGCCAATTCTTCAAGTTTCTCCCAATAGCTGCTCGCAACAACGTCCCCAAAGTGCGGTTGACAATCTCTGTTTGCCCATCGGTTTGAGGATGACAGGTTGTAGAGAACAAAAGCTTGGTTCCGAGTTTTCTCCACAATGTCTTCCAAAAGTAACTCATGAACTTCGTGTCTCGGTCAGAAACGATGGTCTTAGGCAGCCCATGAATCCTCACGATCTCCTTAAAGAACAGATCAGCTATGTAAGAGGCATCGTTTGTCTTTGCACAAGGAATGAAATGCGCCATCTTTGAAAACCTGTCAACAACAACAAAGATGGAATCTTTGTTCCGGATTTTTGGAAGTCCAAGAACAAAGTCCATAGAAATGTCAGTCCAAGGACAAGTAGGAATAGGTAAGGGAAGATACAAACCGTGCGGGTGTGTCTTAGACTTGGCTTGATGGCATTGAACACAACGAGCACAATGTCGTTCGACATCCCGTTTGAGACGTGGCCAAAAGAAATGCTCCTTTACTACAGCGAGTGTCTTGTCCACGCCAAAGTGTCCCATGAGTGCTCCTCCATGCGCTTCTTGAAGAATGAGATCCCTCATTGAGCATTGTGGAATGCACAATCTGCGCTCTCGGAACAAGTAATCGCCTTCCTTGTAGAATGATCCGTATGCTCCTTTGTTGCACTCCTCATAGATATCCCCGAGCTCCGGATCGTCGCGGTACAGGCCCTTGATATGCTCAAAGCCGAGCATCCTTGCCTCCATGGTGGTGATGAGTGTATGTCTCCTTGATAGTGCATCCGCCACCACATTATCTTTGCCTTTCTTGTACTTGATCACGTAGGGAAATGTCTCAATGAACTCCATCCACCTTGCATGCCTCTTCTTGAGTGAAGTTTGTCCTTTGAGATGCTTGAGAGTCTCGTGATCAGTATGTATGATGAACTCTTTCGCCAAGAGGTAGTGTTGCCACGTTTGTAATGCTCGCACCAAAGAATATAGCTCCTTGTCATATGTGGGATAGTTGAGTGTTGCTCCATTTAGCTTTTCGCTAAAGTATGCCACGGGTCGTTTCTCCTGCATCAAAACAGCTCCAATACCCACACCGGATGCATCACATTCTATTTCAAATACCTTGTCAAAGTCGGGAAGGACTAAGACGGGTGCTCTCGTGAGTTGCTCCTTTAATGTGTTGAATGCCTTCTCTTGTGCTTCTCCCCACTCGAATGGCTTATCTTTCTTGATAATGGACGTGAGGGGGAAGTTTCTCTCTTCGGAGAGTCTCCATGACTAGCTCAAGATGTGTCACATGATCGACAAGACATTTGCTATAAATCAGAATATCATCGAAACAAACCACAACGAAATTACCAATGAAGGCTCGTAGGACATGATTCATGAGCCTCATGAATGTACTTGGTGCGTTGGTTAAGCCGAAGGGCATGACTAACCACTCGTACATCCCATGCTTCGTTTTGAATGCGGTTTTCCATTCGTCACCTTCGCGCATTCTGACTTGGTGATAACCGCTCTGTCATCTCCATTCGTTACCTTTGCGCATTCTGACTTGGTGATAACCGCTTTTTAGATCTACCTTTGAGAAGATAGTGGCTCCACTAAGCTCGTCCAACATGTCGTCGAAACGCGGGATAGGATGTCGGTATTTGACTGTGATATTGTTGATAGCCCGACAATCCACGCACATCCTCCATGTTCCATCTTTCTTTGGGACGAGTAAAACGGGAACTGCACATGGACTCAAACTTTCACGAATATAACCCTTTTCCAATAACTCTTGTACCTGTTTTTGTAGCTCTTTGGTCTCTTCGGGGTTCATTCGATACGCGGGTCTGTTTGGAAGAGGTGTTCCCGGGATCAAATCGATTTGATGCTCGATTCCTCTCGTTGGTGGTAGCCCCGGTGGAGTTTCTTCCGGAAATACATCCTTAAACCGTTCTAGAATCCGTGTGATCTCGAAAGGAAGCTCTTTCTCTTCGAATCTTGTACTCAAAACATCTTTAAAGACCATGAGTAGTACAGCTCGTTCATCAACCAAAGCTTTACTTACCATGCTCGGTTTGACATAGAAATTCGGTTTCTTGCTATCCTCAACTTCCTTAGACAACCTCAATTGCATTTCATGTATTTGTAAAGGGCTAAGAGGTGCTAATGAGATCTTACGCTTGTTAAACATGAAAGAGTAGTGATTTGTCCTACCATCGTGCTTAACCTCTTGGTCGAATTGCCATGGTCTTCCAAGGAGAATATAACCAGCTTGCATAGGAACCACATCGCACATTACCTCATCTTGGTATCTCCCAATGCTAAACGAGATTTTCACCCGTTCATTCACCTTAAGCTCTCCTTGGTTGTTCAGCCACTGTAGCTTATAAGGGTGTGGATGCTTTTCCGTTTCGAGCCCTAGCTTCTTCACCATGTAAACACTAGCAACATTAGTGCAGGAACCGCTATCTATGATTAACCCACATACCTTGTTCTTCACGGTACATCGGCTGTGGAAAATGGTTTCACGTTGTGCGGTTTCTTCTGGGGTAGTCATGGTGCTCAAGACTCGCCGTGTGACAAGTAGCTCCCCGCTGTCCGGATACTCAACTTCTTCTTCCAGATTTTCAGCCTCTTCCTCATCCCAAGAATCATAATCTCCAGCCTCGGTAATGACCATTACACGCTTGTTTGGACAATCACGAGCATAATGTCCTCGACCCCTGCACTTGTAACAAACAATCTCGTGGCTCGGAGTGTTAGATTTGTTACTTACAGAAGTTTCACCTTTGGATGTTGCAATGCCCTTTCCTTTGTTCTTTGGATCCTCTTGAACAGGTTTTGAGGTGGGCATGTTGTGTCCTTTGCTCTCGGTTCTCAGATACACATTGCTAGGCATTCTGATTCGGTTTGTCCTAGCTTGCTTCTTGTGTATCTGCTGCTCTATTTGAATAGCAAGATGTAAAAGATCATGGATATCATGGTAAACGTGTCTCTCTACCTTTCTAGCAATGCATTCTTGTAGTCCGTCTAGGAATTGAGCCATAACAGTCTCATCATCCTCTTCTATCTCCAATCGATTTCGAAGATGCTCAAACTCCTCAAAGTAGTCTTCAACCGATCTGCTCCCCTGCGCCAACTTACGATATCGTCTATGTAAATCCCGATGGAAATGTGATGGAACATACCTCTTTCTCATGAGATGTTTCATTTCCCTCCAGGAGATTATTGGATCATAGTGAGAACGTCTCCTTTCGGCTATTTCTCGGTCCCACCATGTGAGTGCATTGTCCGTGAGTTGAGCCGCCGCGTATTGAACCTTCCTCTGTTCGGTATATGTATAGCAATCGAAAATATTTTCCATCCGCCTCTCCCAATCGAGATAAGCTTCAGGGTTAACTTTACCAGCAAAAGTAGGAGGTTTGAGTTTCAAATCTGTACCTTGGTGTCTTTGAACTCGTGGTTGCCT
>NW_010967240.1:59849-63687 GCF_000463585.1 Tarenaya hassleriana
TGGATGGACTCTTTGATATCGTCACAAATGCTCGGTAAATTGAAAGAGAATCACTCTCAGTCAACAACACGAACGAAACTCGATTTCTTGCTAATGGAACAAGAGAATTCGAGAGAGAAACTAAAAGAAAATACTAAGTATTATTTCTGATCAAAAGTTGTGTCTTAATTCGAAATTACATAGGCTTTAAATAGGAAATGTGCTGAAATACTACAAAGGAAAGATAATTAACACCTAGGCAACAATTGTGGAAACTAGTCCACCTAGGCATTGCGAAAATGATAATAAGGAAAGGTAGGGGATCTCCTGGTGATTTGGCAGCAACGGCTAGTAGAAGAAAGAAATGTGTCATCAATCCCACAACTCCGAGCTTGCCATAGTTTGCGTGATGATGTATCCAAGAAGTTGCCTTAAGTGGGTCTAATGGCTCCTTCTCTTGCTGATGTGTTCTCCTTTCCTTAATTGGTGTGTTCAGATCAGGTGGTGACCAACAAGAGTTCAAACACGAGTAAACTCTTGCTGTTTCTTGATTTAGCCAGATCCAAGTTTTCTTCAGCCCTTGCATTGTCTCCGAACATCTTGATGACGAACTTGTTGATCTTCGCACGTAGATTTCGTGCCCTTTCTCGTGTGAGTGGCGGATCAGGAATTGTAGGGAAGGCAGGCTCGTGCTTCTCCTCTCCTTGGGTTGTAAGATTTCCCTCAGCCGTTTTGAGTGCTCCTTTGTCCATGTTGGGTGGTTCCTCGTCTGTGTCCAGCTCGATGACCTCATCACTAAATGTGTTTAAACGCACTCTAAACGTGTTTTGGTGCACTCAAAACATGTTTAGACGAATTCTAAAAATGTTTCGATGCACTCTAAACGTGTTTGGATGACCTGTAAATCAATCATCAGTCGACCTTTTTGGAAGGCGACCTGGTTCGACGAGATACATGCGGAGAGGACAGTTTTAGGCGGTTGGCAATGATCTTCGAGATGACTTTGTATATGAAATTGCAGCAGCTAATGGGGCGGTAGTCACCCAGTTTTTCGACCCCCACTCTCCTGGGGATGAGAGTAATAACCGTAGCGTTCAACTCCTTAAGTAGCTTCCCACTTCTAAAGAATTCTTGAACAGCAGACGTCAGTTCGGCCCCGACAAGCTCCCAAGTAGAGATGAAGAACTCTTTGATAAAACCATCAGGCCCTGGACTCTTATTATCCAGCATTGCCTTGACCACGAGCTAAATCTCCTCACTAGTCACCGGTTGAATTAGATTGGCATGTACTTCAATTGGGCAACGGAAGGATATTAGCTCATCAAGTCTGGTTGTGGTTTGGGGGTTACCTCATCATCTCGACGGCCCAAGAGATTCGAGTAGTAGGCGACCACATGGTCCTTGATAGCGGAATCCTCGAAACCAATTTGGTGTCCCTGGTCATCCACAAGGTAGTGGATAGTGTTCCTAGCGTTCCTCGCCTTCGCAGTCTTGTGGAAAAAACATGCGTTCCTGTCTCCTAGCTTTAGCCACCGTAACCTGGATTTATGTCTGAAGAATCTCTCCTCCGCAGCTAGGAGGATCTGCCAAGAATGTCACAGCCTCTCCTCTGTCGCCGCAAGCTCAGGAGTCGGGTGAGACATGAGTTGGCTCTGGATTTGCTCCAGCCTAGTACCTGCTTCGCTAGTACGGATGGAGAGCTAACTGAACTGGGTTCTATTAAGCAATCGAAGCGGCTTTTTGAGAAGCTTTAGGAATTGGCTGAACCCGAATTGGTGGGACGGGGACACTTGTTGGGCCTCCCAAGCCTCCCACGTCTCCTTAACTACCTATTTGAAATCAGGGAGGAGAGATAAGTGATGAAAATATTTGAAGGGA
The DNA here is from genome assembly GCF_000463585.1 of Tarenaya hassleriana. NCBI lineage: Eukaryota > Viridiplantae > Streptophyta > Magnoliopsida > Brassicales > Cleomaceae > Tarenaya > Tarenaya hassleriana. Next base: position 61,707 of record NW_010967240.1, read on the forward strand.
CGGTGAACCTATCTATAGGAGGGCGGTACGCGGATAAGAATTGGTGAATGATCAGATGGGCCTATGGGTAGAGTCTCAGCATAACTACGAGGAAGGTCTTCAAACCAGGCTTTATTAATGAATGCTCTGTCGAGCTTGACGAAGAGAGGATCGGCTTGTTGTCTATTCCACCATGTGAATGATGCACCTCTATTTTCCATATCAATCAAACGAGTTGATTGTACACAGTCCCTGAACTCTTCAAGCCCGGGGGTAGTTGTCGAAGAGACCGAATAATCAGATTTGTCCTCAAGCTCCAAGGTCTGGTTGAAGTTACCCACCACTATCCAAGGAGACTGAGCTAGAAGGTGATTCCCGGCCAACTCTCTTAAGGTATCCCAAAGTGGCCTGCGGTCAATATACAAGTTACTGACATAAACAAATGTAACAGTAAACTTAGTATTACTCCCTGGAATCTAGATACCACAAGTGACTGCATGACGAGTTAGCTGATAGATGACGAGAGAAACAGATGGATCCCAAACAACAAAAATCCGGCCATTATTGTCCGTGGTGTGGTTACTTCTATATCTCCATCCTGGAGGTAACACACTTGCTACTCCCGTGATGTTGGCTGCTTGAACATGTATCTCCAAAAATTCCCCAAATAGGGGTTGGTGTCGCAAAATCCATTGTCGAATTGTGTGTCTTTTATTCCGGCCATTGAGGCCTCTTATTTTCCAATAAAAAAACATGGGTAAGCAGAGGTAGTCAGGCCTTCTTAGTGGACCTATGACCACCACGTTTCTTGGATTTTCCCATCTTCGGACTAGGAACATGATTCGCTTAGATTTGCTTGGCGAGGCCGAGGAAGAATGGGTAGCGACGGTGTGTGGGCAACCCATAGCCTTGTCCCCGACTGAGTTCTGAGACTGGGAGACATTATCCTCTGCCTTGGACACTAGAGGGCCAGGCACTAGGGAGGAAGCCGTCGGACAGTCGGTTGATCCCTCTATATCCAAATCACAAGGAGAACCTACAACGGCGTTAACCAAATCTCCCGGAACTAGGACTGTCGTTGAGGTATCTGACATGGATGGCACAACAACAATACTTGTTCCCATCGGTGGATCCGATGAGGAATCCGAGGGATTAGTACTAGACTCAGGTCGGACGAGAGTTGCTGCAACCGGAGGAGGGGTATGCGTTACCGAGTTCGGAAGACTAGGTGGGTCCCCTGAGCCTTTCTCAGGTGGAACCAGGATCTTCTTAGGTGGCACTTCTGTCCTCTTCTCCTTCCATTGAGCCGACGACTTCGGAAGGGGCATGCGTGGGCAACGAGATGACTTATGACCTATTTCTGAACAACTGCTACAAGTGGGAGGTAACCACGAGTAAGTGACATCAATTGTTATTTCACTACTAGAAAACAGCAAAAGGGTGACGCAACTTTTGCGTCACCCTTTTCAAAAGGTGACGCAATAGTGACGCAACCAAAAGCGTCACCATTCATACCGTCACCAATTCAGATTTCGTCACCAAGCGTCACCAAAGGGTGACGCAATAGTGACTCAATTTTTGCGTCACTAAATAGTGACGCAATTGCGTCACCTTTTAGCGTCTTAGTGACTCAAAAAGGTGACGCAATTATTGCGTCACTAAAACGTATTTTGGATTCAAAAATAATTTTTTTTAATCCCGAATCTAACCCTATACCCTATTCCCGACCTCTAACCTCCAACCGCGATCTTAACCCGAATCGGAAACTCTGAGATTGAATCCTCGAAATCCACTTCCCAGGAGGTCACCCATCCTTCCACTGCTCCAGCTCAAGCACGCTTAACTTTAGAGTTCCAATTGACAACCAACCAACTGATCCAAGTTAAACTTCTGATATATTACTACATTAATACATATACATATATAAATATTTATACTTATAAATATATATACGTATATATTTGTACGTATATATACATACGTATATATTTGTACGTATATA
>NW_010967241.1:0-677 GCF_000463585.1 Tarenaya hassleriana
TATAGTACAGATGTTAGCCTCTATAACGTGGATACCTGAGGCAGAAGCTTCGCCAAGCTTCCTTCAGATCCTCCAAGTAAAGGTGATAATTACGCTTCCAGTGTCCAGACACTCCGCAGTAATGACAGTCACCCTTATCGGGCTTAGGCTTGGGCGTAGAGGCAACTTTTGCCTTTTTCGCCACCTTCTTTTTTGTTTTCCCCCGCCGCTTCTTGCTGGAGTTGTTCTCAACAGCAAGCACAGTCTTGGGCACTACAATATCCTGCTCGGTCGATTTCAGCATCCCATGCAGTTCAGCTAAGCTCTTAGTCATCCCATGCATATGATACTGCATCACGAACTGATTATAGTCCTCAGGCAATGACATAAGGATCAAGTCTGCAACCAAGTCAGCATCGAGTGTCACTCCCATGCGCTCAAGTTCCTCAACATGAGCTCGCATGTTGAGGACATGGGTGTTGACAGAGCTGCCTCTCGGCATCTCCGTCTTCACTAGAGCCCTTAGCGTCTTGTACTTTTCAGTACGCGCTAGCTCCTGAAACATGGTTTTGAGCTGTTCGATCATATCAAACACCGGCCCTCGTGGCATTGGTTGCAGGCTCTGGTGGTAGAGCCCCTTCCAGGACGTAAGACTTCTTATCGTGCTTGAGAACAATTCTCAAGTTCCGATACCAGTC
>NW_010967242.1:0-360 GCF_000463585.1 Tarenaya hassleriana
CCCAAATGCTATTAAAACATAGTTTTACATCCCTAGACATGTTCTAAACCTCAAACACGCAACGAAATCTCGATTTGGACCATCACCATTGAGAACAAGATCTCACAAATCCAACTCAAACCACTCACCTTGTTCTTGAGTTTGTCCGAGCTTGTGTGCGTTCCTCGTGGCTCCACACCACGTGAGAAGCTTCGGGACACGTCTGGGCACGTCCCTCTTGGTCTCCCCGAGCTCCCCTTGCACTGGTTCGTCCCCTTTCACCCCCTTTCTCCCCTTTTCTTTCTTCCTCTGTTTTTGTTCGAAAATGCCTAAGTCCCACCTTGGGAGATGTTTATGATGCGAGATAGGGAGTTCGTGGGC
>NW_010967243.1:0-677 GCF_000463585.1 Tarenaya hassleriana
TATATATTTGGAGAAAGAAATGGGGAGAACGCCATCAATTGTAGAGTTGGTCGCGTGGACACACAAAAAGTCTGATGGATCATATGTCGATCCCCGTGCTGAACGCGTTCTAAGCATGGTTACTCGGAGACTTACCCAACTCTCGCAAAATATTGACGACTCAGCAGGTTCTTCATCCGGTCTCTCTGCAACAGATCAAGATTGTTGCTATGTGGAGGTAAAAATTTTAATAATTTTTTTATAAATATTAAATTTTAGTAATTTAAATTTATTTAAAATATTTTATACATTTTTCAGTCGGTCTCTCCAAATAAGGACCGCATCTATGGATTGGGAGGATTGCAGCAAGATTTGTTTGATGATTTCGGTGCTGCAATTCCTCCCGGCATGCAGAGTGATCTCGAACAACAACGGCGGATCGAGACACTCGAACAACAACTTGCGGCGACGAGGCAACAAGTGAGTAAACTCAAACAAATTGTTGAGCTTATGCGAGGTGATCGGCCACTCCACAACACGCCGCCAAGCTCGGGAGCAGAAATGACGGCACGTAATATCGGGACCAGCGAAGATGAAGAAACTCGTAGTGCCAAACCCGTAGTGCCAATTAATTTAAATTTTCTGAAATATTTAAATTTTCTGTAATATTTGAACAATTTTTTTATTTTAATATTTTA
>NW_010967244.1:0-676 GCF_000463585.1 Tarenaya hassleriana
AATTATTTTAAAATTTTGCCTAGAAAACTTAAAATGACAATTATTTAGAAACACAAAAAATCATCTAAAACTTCAAATATTGTGAAGCGGAAGGAATATCTTTTTTGTTGGATGTGAATTGCGTTGATCCGGCCGATTTGGCTCAAGTTTACACTTGGTTCGAGGTATTCGGGACATTCGATTAAATTCAAAGCTTGACTCTATATATTTCGGATTTAGATTCGAATTGGATCAACTTGATAAATTTGTTTTTTGAATTTTTTTTATTAATTTTTCTAAAAAATTAATTCGGACTTTCAGACCGATTCGAAATTACGATCCAAAAATTGGAAAAACTTTTAAATCTAAATATCTCGATCTGAATCCCGCTATTTTTTAGAATTGGATTTCGAGTTTCGGACATAAATTGACACCCTATCATTTTGTGCCCACCACCATGATTCAACGACACATACAACCAAATGATGGACTCTCACTCTTTTATTAACATTAAACGCTTACAATTACTTCTTTTCATATTTATTTTTCCTGTTGAAAAAAACTAATAATGATTTATACTCTTTTACTAACACATAAATATAAGTATCGTAAAATTAATACGATATTAGAACACAATTTTGTCTGTTTTGCACCAAAAATTAACTATATCAATTCGAGAAAAAATGATCGTTCTTCT
>NW_010967245.1:0-676 GCF_000463585.1 Tarenaya hassleriana
AGTCATGACGCTAGTCCATGTGACAATCTCATGCGGGTCAGTCCAGTATTCCGTTATGCAATGAATACCTATGATTGTGATCGTATCCAATACCTATGATCATCTATGTGATCATCAATCACACATCATACTAGTCTTATTATGTCGTTATTCCCATAATGACACAAGACTAGGGAGTTTAGTATCATTCATAATGATACATGGATTTCATAACAGATCTAGCATGCAGGAACATGTAATGAACAAGATACTCTCATAAAAAAAACATATAGAAAGTATCAATACATCGAATGTATCTGAACAAAGCTCATAATCAGTACATCATAGAGCACTAAACCAACAGCTGCATTGACCGTCGGGACTTATGATCTGACTTTACCTTCTGGCCTTGTATTAGAGTTGCATGATTGTTATTTTGTACCTGCCATCAGTAGGAACATCATATCGATTTCATGCTTAGACTCAGATGGTTTCAGATTTGTTATTGAGAACAAATGTCTGTCCATTTATAGAGGCAATTTATTCTATGGTAAGGGTTACCAGTTTAATGGCTTTTATATTTTGGAAGATGAACCATCTGGATACAGGTCGATCTATAATGTTAGTACCAAGCGTTTTATATTTTGGAAGATGAACCATCTGGATACAGGTCGATCTATAATGTTAGTACCAAGCG
>NW_010967246.1:0-414 GCF_000463585.1 Tarenaya hassleriana
ATTAACTTCATAACTTCCACAAAACGTGTCCAAATTATTCTTTCTTTATGTCATCAGAAACATTTTTTTAAAGACTATGCATAGACACCATTATCGCGCAGATCTAATATATTCACTGAAAGTTATGAGCATATATAGATAATACACTGATCTAGTCTCTACATATCGACAAAAATCGCCATCCATATCTTGATGGATAATCCGATGATCTGAAAATCAACACAATTTAATATCCATCGACAGTAAGTGATCAGATGACTTAGAAGTTGACTTGAATCGCTAGCCATCGGTATATGATCAACAATTCGAACCTAATAACGAGTCATGTCCGATGAGCTATTCGATTGTTGACTGATCAAATTATTAACCTCATAACTTCCACAAAACGTGTCCAAATTATTCTTTCTTTATGTC
>NW_010967247.1:0-676 GCF_000463585.1 Tarenaya hassleriana
TATAAATACATATACACGTATATATGTGTATATATATATGCATATATATACATACATATAAAATAAAATATATATATATATATATATATTCATATCCACATACAAATACAAATATAAACATAAATACTCCTATGTATATATATGTCTATATATATCAAATAAAAAATATACATATATATACATGCATTTATACAAATATATATGTATATATATACAAGTATATTTATATATATATATATATAAATACATATACACGTATATATGTATGTATATATACATATGTATATATATGTACGTACATACAAAATAATATATATATATATATATATCCACATACAAATACAAATATAAACATAAATACTCCTATGTATATATATATCTATATATATCAAATAAAAAATATACATATATATACATGCATTTATACCAATATATATACATATATACATACAAGTATATTTATATATATACATGTACATATATATAAAACATATACACGTATATATGTATGTATATATATACATATGTATATATATATATGTACATACATACAAAATAATATATATATATCCACATACAAATACAAATATAAACATAAATACTCCTAGGTATATATATATATATATACATAATAAAAAATATACAAGTATATATACATATATAGGAGTATGTATGT
>NW_010967248.1:0-676 GCF_000463585.1 Tarenaya hassleriana
TCGTACTTCCATAAGTGCTTTAACAAAAGAGATTTAGTAATCTTTCTAAATTGTCAAGGTGGCCTTCTTAGATAGAACCAAACTTGGAGGAGGTGGTTTTTCGACCCGGGCGGTCAAGTCTGTGCTTGAGCTGATCGACCAGCAATTGACGAGAGCTCGTAAGTGCTGATTATACCGATTTTTTCCTTGGCCGGTGGCTTCGATCCAACCCGGATTAAGTGTAGATGGAGCCGTGGTTCTGTCCCTAACCTGTTTGCGAAAAAAGGTCGGAGCGATCTGTCGGGGAATATATATGGTTTCCTTGCTGTTTAATGAGAACGTTGGTTATACATTTCAAATAAAATATATAAACATGTAAGTAAACATCTTATAGCCGAAAGTTGATTCTCAGAGGATTCTTTGGCTCAAATTCCTATAAATGTTATTTTATTTTAAACTCGAAAAGAAAGCCAAACATTCTTCGGTTAATCATCAAATTTTGACTGTTTTTTTTGGAATGAAGACTAAATTGTTGCATAAATGTAGTGTTAGATAATTATATTCATTTGTAATATCATAATAAATCCCCATTTCGCAATGTTATAGTTCGGATTATACGTTATTATGTTTTTGTATGATCGTTAAAAATTTAAGATTCTTTTCTCCTTCGTGATGGACAACTATGTGTAATATTGCA
>NW_010967249.1:0-993 GCF_000463585.1 Tarenaya hassleriana
GACTGACCTTGACCAGGAATCAGACTCAGTTCGAAAACTGAGCTTGGTCCGGGGCTGACCAAACTTGGTCAACTCCGGACCAACTCAGTCCGTTTCCTTGGTCCGGCTGACCTGGAATCGGAACGCAGACTATCTGGTCTTGGTCCGGGGCTGGCCAGCGAGAACTTTGGTCCTCCTGACCAAACACACGGTCCAGAATCTGATCTGTCTGCTGGTCCGGCTGACCAACTCTTGGTCCGGCTGACCAACTCTTGGTCCGGCTGACCGCGGACAAATCAGATTCAGAACATATTTTTCGGCTTCGAAAATTAGGGTTTTGTCCCGGTTTCGACGCACCGTTAACCCGTCCCAGACTCCATACCATCCATGCATCATTCAACAATCACAAATATCATTAAACATGCATAGATTCAATGATTACATGCAATTTAACGATTAAATCATGCAATCATGCAACAGGCACGGCGATATACAGAGAACCAGGCTCTGATACCACTGTTGGGTTTTGCTACGGGTTCCTAGCATACGATCATATCGATCTAGGGTTTGGTTTACTAGGTTTCATGCAGCGGAAGAAAGATCTAAACCTAGTCAAACGTCACACGCAACCAAACTCGCAAAAACTCGAAAGATCGTGTATATCACCGAGGAAATCGTTACTTACCTCGTTCTCGATGAGATTGAAGTTTATTTCGATCCGGGGCCTGTTCTAAATCACCAAGAGCTGAAAGTACAGTTCCTCTACACGTATCCACACCGACGGGAAGGATTCCAAACGATTTGGAACGAATCTGCTAGGATTAGTGAAGAAAAAAGGTAACTCAAGAGACGAGATCCAATCCCGGGACAATAGAAATCCAAGAGAACAGCTTCTCTAGGGTTCTAGGATGTTTCTCTGAGTTTTAGGTCGGCCTTAATTAAGTTTGGACGAAATCCCAAACTTAAATAAGATTAGAAAACCCTAAAAACGAATATTTGGAAATTTTCCAGATC
>NW_010967249.1:1223-5448 GCF_000463585.1 Tarenaya hassleriana
TGGTCTGGGGCTGACCAAACTTGGTCAGCTCCGGACCAACGCACTGAAAACTCCTTTTCATGCTCGTTTCGGTCAAATCTCGTTTTCATTTTTCGTATTCTTCACGTATAAGTCCATCCCTATTGGTGTGTGACCTTGTAGGCCCATTCTAAGTGGTAGTGACTTTAGGAACCTTTCCCGAACCACAAGTCATGGTTAGCCTCTAGCAAGACGCCATGACCACCCACTTAGAATTGAGTTAGAGGTGATCTAACCAAGGCAATAACAGCTCGAGTTCTGATCCTTTGTCTCACGATATCATAAGTTGAACAAGGGCATGGTTTGAGCCACCCTTCAAGTTCAACCGCTTTCTCGTCTTGGTAAATCGACTAGTAAAATAGATGCAACTTCATCTATAGCGTGGCCACGCGTTTTTCATAGTCCGACTTCCACGAGAGGGCCCAGCGATATCTCTCCTATTGAGGAGGTGATAAGTCCCATATTGCATGTCTATTATCTCCATATGATTCGTGAACGTATCTGATCAACGCCGTTATAATCATCCGGTTAAAGACGACGTTTGACGCAGTCAAGACACGTCACTCCTTATATCAGATACTCTAGACATCTCAGGTATGAGGATCCATAAACGAACCGCTGTATGAGATTCAAGTCATGACTCTGTCCATGTGACAATCTCATGCGGGTCATCCAGTCACTCGTTCACAACGAGTACCCATGATTGTGATCTACATCCAACGCGTTGATCACACCTCATGCTAGTCTTCATTCAATCATTATTCCCACAATGATGACTGACTAGGGAGTTTAGAATCATTCTCTAATGATTCAAGGATGCCGAAATACAACAAACATGCTAATCATATAACGGATAAATAATGCATTCATAAATCAATGAATCAATACAAAGTAAAATGTCATATCATGGATCATCCTAGAGCATTACAACCAACATTCTCTATCTTTGTTGCTTGATGATTCCCGAATACAAGTCATAATCGTGATTCTCGCATCTTAGCATATACCCATACACTCGAATACGATCCCGACATCCACGGTCATCCTTGCTTGCTAGTTTACACGTTTTTATTGATTTGCTTCCTTATTTTCTATTCATTCCATACACTTCCATCATCACTACTTCCACTTGCTTTCTTTTTATTTAGTTTCGATTATGATTTGTGTTGGGTTCCCTGCGGTTTCCTAGCATGCGATCTCATCGATCTAGGGTTTGGTTTCTAGGTTTCATGCAGCGGAAGAAAAAGATCTAAACCTAGCCAAATGTCACACAAAAACCAATTGTGCAATAACCCGAAAGAACGTGTATATCACCGGGCTCTGATACCAAAAATGATACACGCACGGTTGTCCAATGGAGCAAGGCTCGGGATAGATTGGAGATTCGGTAAGCTTATGGGCTTTTCACCAAACGATTCCAAGGAATAGTGATGGAGAAGTGTTCTAGGCTTATGAGCACTCAGATTACACTTCAAGAGGAGTGGAATGGAATGGGATAGGTGACACCACAAAGAGGGATGGAAAACTCTTTGATTTCGTCACTAACTCTTTGGATAAGGCTTAGGAATCTCTCTCAACCCTTAACACAAATAAAAACTCGAAATTGCTTGTATTTGCTCAAGACAACACGAGAATAAGAAGAACAAATGCTCCAATTTTTATTTCTGAAAAGTCTACTGAAAAATGACATAGATGCAGCCTTTAAATAGGCTAACAAGTGAAAGGAAAAGAGAAAAATTTCGTGCAACAATAGAAAGAAATAAGATGATGAAAATTACATAAAAGGAAACAAGAATTCTACAGCAATCTCCTTGTAACGGCTAGTGATGATTATGGCAAGAAATCATTCTCTAATTTGGCTATGGTAAGTATTTAATTCTGCATAAATCAGCACGAAAATTCCATGAATGATGCTCCAAGATTCTCTAACGGGTATACGGGATTGTGATCAGACTTGTTGACTTCAAGAGCTTGTGTGGCAACGAAATTCAGGTGATGATCCGGACTTGCTCAGGTGTTTACCAACAAGCTTACTAGTGATGGCCTCAAGTGTTGGGCAACCAGAGCTCAAATAAGAGTAAACTCCTGTTGCTTAATCTCCAAGCTTCTTCGGTTCTTGGCGTGTCTTCGAGAGTCTTGGCCACGAACTTATTATTCTTCGAACGTAGGCTCCGTGCTCTTTGTGGGTCTCTCCTTGTTTGTTCTCCTCCTCGACTCCTTTGTGCTCCTCGGCTCCTTTGTGTGTTCCATGGGTTCTGCTCTCCGGTTGCTCCTCGTTTAGCTCATCTAAGTTGATAACCTCATCAATTCGCTGTAGAGATATCAGGGATTTCCAACACACTTAACACGTGAATAAAGCTGATTGGAGTTTAGAGAATGCTTCGAAGGAGGAGATGAAGCCCTTACCACAAGTCCACAAGGGCTCAGGTATGTTTTCCTTGGACCTAACTCGACTTATCGGATTATAGTGAATGCTGCATTGCTAGAACCCCACGTGGAACAGTTGAGCGATTTGCTTAGAGGTTATAGGGGTGTTCTTGGATACACTTTGGATGATATTAAGAGACTTAGCCCTTCGTTATGCATGCATCGTATTCATTTAGATGATGAGTCGAAATCCTCTGTTGAGCATCAGCGTAGATTGAATCCGACGATGAAAGAGATAGTTAGGAAAGAGGTGATGAAGCTTTTGGATGCGGGTATTATATACCCTATTTCGGATAGTATGCGGATGAGTCCTGTGCAGGTTGTACCCAAGAAGGGAGGCATGACTGTGATCCAGAACGAGAAGAATGAGTTGATTCCTACACGGACAGTCACGGGATGGAGGATGTGCATCGACTATCGTAAGTTGAACTCCAACACCCGTAAGGATCACTTTCCTTTGCCTTTTATTGATCAGATGTTAGAGAGACTTGCACTCTGATCGTGCCAATCTAGGTGAATGGATTTGAGTCAAGTCAAAAACCTAGACTAAGCCGATTCCGCAAGGGTACGGATTCGATGTAGTACCAGGGTCAAACTCAGGGACCGAGAGGTGATGGTGTCGATGGTGATCCTAGTAAGAATAGAGCGCAAGATCTTGGTTGGTTAGGAAAAACTATAACTAAAAGCGCTGTAGGTTCGGGGGTTCACCGATGTTACGAATGATCTAAATAGATGTGGTTGGATTGCAGTCTGAGGTCGATTTGGGAAACTTTAGCTTCTATCCTAGAACGTGTCCGGTCAGGGATCTATCGTTCTCTAACTAACGCTTTCCTATCAGCTTCTGCATCTTTAGGTCTACGTTAGAAGCATTAACGTCCGCTATCATAGTTCCTAGGTCGAATTAAGAATTCCTTATCAAGTCCAACCTATGCGTTCAGAATTAATAATTGAACCTATCTTATGAACGAATTTCGGTATTAATTAATCCAAATTTCATTGCAATTAACTAATCCAAGTTCAATTCTATAGGGTGATCAATCCTAAGAAAGCATTACGTTCAATTCATAAAATCGGATCTAACTTAGACATGCATTCCACCGTTCAAGCGCATTGATAATTCCGTAACATGGCTAGATTCCCTAGCCTACAACAAACGAACTACTCACACATCATGGAAGAAAACGAAATAGACATGGATTCATACAACATTTCAATAGAAAAAGGGAATAGAAGACTTAAAGTATGTAGAATTCAATCTTGAACAATGAAATGTAGCAATCTCTACTCCAATTCGTCCCCCAAAGTGTTGAAAAACCAAAAATTACAAAATGTGTCGGAAAATGTGTCAAAAATCGAACCCTCTCTCGGTTTCCATATGGTCTTTTTATATAGATTTTGAAATATCGATGTTAAAAACCTCGATATCAATGTTTTCTAACGTCGATATTCCTCCAAGGTTCCTAGATCTCGAGGTTTTGGAAGGTCGATATCGATGTTGTGAAAGGTCGACATCTGGACTGCTCAGATCTCGAGGGATGAAATGTCGATATCGATGTTGTGAAAGGTCGACTTCTGGACTACTCAGATCTCGAAGGATGGAACATCGATATCGATGTTCAGAGACGTCTAGATCTGGAAATCACACTCCACTCGTACTTTTGCTTTCTACATGGTTACTCGGGAGTTTTTCAGATCCCCATTCACCCGAGCGACAGGAGAAGACCACATTTACTTGTCCTTATGGCACGTTTGCTTATCGTCGTATGCCCTTTGGATTATG
>NW_010967249.1:6040-7260 GCF_000463585.1 Tarenaya hassleriana
TGTTGTCGTGGACCGTCCGGTCTGGTTCGGGCGGACCGTCCGTTCTGGACTTTCTGGTCCGTCCGTTCCAGCCCCTTCCGTCTCTGCTTTTCGTCGTTTTCCCTCGTGCATTTGTCCTTCCCTGCGTGTGTGACCCTGTAGGCTCATTCGACATAGCAGTATAGTCCGAAATCTCTATTCCGGATATACAAGTCATAGGCGGTCTCTAGCAAGACACTATGACTACCTATCTCGAATAGAGTTTGTTCGTGATCATACGAACGCCAGTGATGATTCCGGCTGACATGCCTTATGTTCGACGTATGATATCGCGATACAAAGGGATCATCTACCGGAATCATCTCTGGCGTTCGTAAAGATCACGAACACACTCTATTCGAGATAGGTAGTCATAGTGTCTTGCTAGAGACCGCCTATGACTTGTATACCCGAAATAGGGATTTCGGGGTATACTGCTATGTCGAATGAGCCTACAGGGTCACACACGCAAGGAAGGACAAATGCACGAGAGAAAACGATGGAAAACCGAGTCGGACGGTCCGCACTAAATATAGACTATCCATTCTATGATGATAGAACGGACGGTCCGCACTAAACGTAGACCGTCCGTTCTGCCTTACTGGAACGGACGGTCCACGTGCAATTCTGGACCGTCCGTTCCAGGTTGTGGTTTTCCGAAAATTATACCGAAATTAGGGTTAAATCACTTTATAAGAAAGTGATTAGAACCCTAATTAAGTAGAGACGAAGAACAGCCGACTTTTGCAGAAAAGTGTGAGTTTTTGGAGATCCAAAAACGAGTTCTAAGTCTCGGGATTTATCGGTGCACAAATCGATCAGAGATTCGAGTCCTAGCAGACAAGTTCCAATCGTTGGAATCCATCCCGAGGTGTGGATACGTGTAGAGGGCGAGGTAATCTTCCTGCCTTTCGTGATCGGACGAATTCTTCAGTTGATACAGGCCCCGGATCGATTGAGGTAAGCGTTCTAATTCTGCGATTTCAATAGCAGCATGGTTCAAGGGTTCTATAATTTTTGTTTTACATCCGCTGCGCAAACCCTAGAATCGATCTCTTAGGAATAGGATTCGCTCATGAGATCCCAGGAAACCCAACACTGCGACCCATGGAGAAGGATCTACAGATCTGCCGTTCGTTGCCTGACCGAAAGGTTCCTGTGAGAAATCTAAGAAAAAAGCAAGCCGTGTCGCGAACACGGCA
>NW_010967249.1:13144-19759 GCF_000463585.1 Tarenaya hassleriana
CAGAACGGACGGTCCACGACAACACGCAGACCGTCCGTTCTATGAGGATAGAACGGACGGTCCGCACTAAACGTAGACGTAGACCGTCCGTTCTACGTGCTGGAACGGACGGTCCACGTGCAATTCTGGACCGTCCGTTCCGGGTTCCGGTTTTCCGAAAATTAAACCGAAATTAGGGTTAAATCACTTTATAAGAAAGTGATTAGAACCCTAATTAAGGAGAGAGTTTGAGCAGCCGACTTTTGGCAGAAAAGTGTGAGTTTTTGGTGAGATCCAAAAAGACTCAACAAGTTCTAAGTCTCGTTTTCTCAAAGTGCACAAATCGATCAGAGATTCGAGTCCTAGCAGACAAGTTCCAATCGTTGGAATCCATCCCGAGGTGTGGATACGTGTAGAGGGCGAGGTAATCTTCCTGCCTTTCGTGATCGGACGAATTCTTCAGTTGATACAGGCCCCGGATCGATTGAGGTAAGCGTTCTAACGTTTCTGCGATTTCAATAGCAGCATGGTTCTAGGGTTTATTAATTTTTGTTTTACATCCGCTGCGCAAACCCTAGAATCGATCTCTTAGGAATAGGATTCGCTCATGAGATCCCAGGAAACCCAACAAGGTGTGCAGCGGCCAACTTAGTCCTCAATTGGGAGAAGTGTTACTTCATGGTGCAAGAAGGGATTGTGTTAGGACATAAGGTGTCTTCTAGGGGAATCGAGGTAGACAAAGCGAAGATAGAGATCATTGAGAAGCTTCCACCGCCCGTGAACGTTAAAGGCATCCGCAGTTTTCTGGGACATGCGGGATTTTATCGGCGGTTCATCAAGGACTTCTCTAAGATCTCTAGACCACTAACCGAGCTATTGGCGAAAGATGTACCATTCAGGTTCACTGCAGAATGCTGGAAGGCCTTCCAGACTTTGAAGGCAGCTCTAATCTCACCACCGATCATACAGCCCCCGATTGGACTCTACCGTTTGAGCTGATGTGCGACGCTAGCGATTATGCGGTTGGAGCGGTGCTGGAGCAGAAGAAGGATCGCAAATACCACGCCATCTACTATGCGAGCCGAACTCTTGATGAGGCGCAGGTAAATTACACTACTACTGAGAAAGAGTTGCTTGCTGTGGTGTTTGCTTTTGAAAAATTCATGTTGTACTTGGTGGGACGGAAAGTGATAGTATACTCAGACCACGCGGTCTTGAACTACTTGCTGACGAAGAAAGACGCCAAACCTTGACTGATTCGATGGATGCTACTCATACAAGAGTTTGACGTCGAGATTAGGGATCGCAAAGGCACGGAGAACACAGTTGCAGATCACCTTTCATGCCTTGCGATACCGACCCTCTTCTCAATGATTCTTTGTGAGAGGAACAGATTATTGTTGGGATTCCTAGGATCTCTAGAGCGAATCTAATTCCTAAGAGATCGGTTCTAGGGTTTGCGCAGCGGATGTAAAACAAAAATTTTGATGAAACCCTAAAACCTAGCATGCATGATCCTGTAGAAACATTAGAACGCCTACCTCAATCGATCCGGGGCCTGTATCAATTGATGTATTCGTCCGATCACTTAAGGCAGGAAGAATACCTCGCCCTCTACACGTATCCACACGGCGGAAAGGATTCCAACGGTTGGAACTCGTCTGCTAGGACTGAAGAATGCTTTCTTCTTTGCACAAGAGTTTCAGGGATTTAACTCTAGGTTTTTCGATCTCAAAAACCTCAAAAGGTATGTGAAATCGTCCTCAAGAGGTTAGGAGGCGTTCCCCAAAGTTGATTGCCCTTAAAACCCTAATTTGGGCCAGATAAGGAAATTCCGACGTCTGGACCGATCGGTCTTGAGCTTTTTGCCTGTGGACCGATCGGTCTAGGCCTCTGGACCGATCGATCTAGAACATTTTCCGGACCGAACAACTTTTGCACGTCACCTCTAGACCGATTGGTCTACGTCTGGACCGAACGGTCTGGACTCCGCTCCACCGGAAAATTCTCGTCTTTTCTCACGCATTTGTCCTTTCCTGTGTGTGTGACCCTGTAGGCTCATCCGATATAGTAGTATAACCCGAAATCTCCATTTCGGTTAACAAGTCATAGGCGGTCTCTAGCAAGACACTATGACTACCTATCTCGAATAGAGTTTGTTCATGATCTTACGAACATCAGTGATGATTCCGGTTGATGATCCTTTTGTATCACGATATGATAAGTCGAACATAAGGCATGGAGAAGCCACCTTGTCTGATTCGACTGCTTTCTCGTTCACTGAATTCGACTGTACGAGATAGACGACGTTCGTCCATAGTGCGGCAACACGTTTCTACAGTCTCGCTCACACGAGGGGCCCAACAATATCTCTCTCTTTTACGAGAGATACAAATCCCATCTTGACTATCTACAATCCAGCACATGATTCGTGTCGTACCTGATACATGCCTTTTTAATCCTCATGTTACGTAGGACGTTTGACGTATTTAAAGTACGCAACTCCTCATGTTGGATTCCGTAGATATCTCAGGTCATAGGATCCAATCATGGAACCGTCATATGAGATTCAAGTCATGAAGCTAGTCCATGTGACAATCTCATGCGGGTCAATCCAGTATTCCATTCTCCGACGAATACCTATGATCGTGATCGTATCCAATATCTATGAGCATCTCTATGATCATCAATCACACATCATACTAGTCTTACTATATCATTATTCCCACAATGATATATGTCTAGGGAGTTTAGTATTGTTCATAACAATACATGGATTTCATAACATATTAAAGCATGCACAATACGTAATGAATCAAACACTTATCCATAAAACCATAGAAAGTGTCAATACATCAAATGTATCAAAATAAAGCTCATACAGCAGTACATCATAGAGCACTAAACCAACAATTATGGCAGTCACTAACCGACACGAAGACCCATGGTACGCAGACTACGTCAACTATCTGATCTCCTGAGTAATCCTGTCAGAGCTCAACTATAACGGAAGGAATAAGTTCCTCCATGACGTGCGAGATTTTTTCTGGGATGATCCGTTCTTGTTCAAGCATGGTACCGATGGGATGTTCAGACGATGCATTCCCGAGGAAGAAGTGCAACAGGTAATTTTTCATTGTCACTCTTCTGATTATGCAGGTCATTTCGCCGCTTCTAAGACCACAGCGAAGATTCTACAAG
The DNA here is from genome assembly GCF_000463585.1 of Tarenaya hassleriana. Classification (NCBI taxonomy): domain Eukaryota; kingdom Viridiplantae; phylum Streptophyta; class Magnoliopsida; order Brassicales; family Cleomaceae; genus Tarenaya; species Tarenaya hassleriana. Next base: position 16,325 of record NW_010967249.1, read on the forward strand.
CGGGATTCTATTGGCCTACGATGTTCAAGGATGTCCACAGGTACGTTGCCTCATGTGAACCTTGCCAGCGCACAGGTAACATTCTACACGCTATAAGACGCCTCAGAATTATATTCTAGAAGTAGAGCCTTTTGATGTTTGGGGCATAGACTTTATGGGTCCTTTTCCATCGTCTTTAGGGAACGTGTATATCTTAGTTGCGGTTGATTATGTGACTAAGTGGGTAGAGGTATTGGCTAGCGCGAGGAATGATGCTAGGACTGTGGTTAGGCTATTTAGACAGATTATTTTTCCACGTTTTGGAGTTCCTCGTGTTGTGATTAGCGATGACGGTACACATACACATTTTGTCAATCGGATCATTGAGACACTACTGAAGAAGTACGGGGTTCATCATTGGATTGCTGCTCCGTATCATCCTCAAACTAGTGGACAGGTGGAGATTTTTAACCGGGAGATCAAGTCCATTTTGGAGAAGACCGTAGCTAAATCATGCAAGGATTGGTCATAGAAGCTAGACGATGCCGTATGGGCTTACCGAACGGCTTTCAAAACGCTAATTGGTATGACTCCATTCCAATTAGTTTACGGGAAAGCATGTCATCTACCAGTTGAGCTCGAGCACAAAGCGTATTGGGCAATCAAGGCACTCAACTATGACATGAAGACCGCTGCAGAGAAACACAAGCTCCAGCTTCACCATCTTGAGGAGATCAGACTTGACGCGTACGAGAACGCGAAAATCTACAAGGAGAGAACGAAGAAATGGCATGATCGATGTATTATTTGATCACACCATCTTTACTTGAGAATTTTATGAGTGGATTGGGATCTTTATCATCGAACTCACATGCATATGAGTCGTCTAGGGGTAGAGTAGGTCCTTGTTTTGTCCATTTCAGGATCAGGTGGTGCAGTGAAGTCTCCGGGAGAAAACAACGGAAAAATTGGAAGAAAACGCGGAATGTGGAACAAGAGCAAAAACGGGCTACTGCCCTAGAAAGAGATCTGGCCGCCCCAAAGTGATAGAATGTCTCGAGATTTAACAGAAAATTCAGGAGGGCCGCCCATAAGTTCTGCCGACCGCCCGAAAATGTGAAGCATATTCGGGCTCCCGCCCTGAAACACAAAGAGACCGCCCATTTCTGTCTGACGAAATTCATTTGTTGTTTTGGGTCATTTCCAAGCCCATTAGTGAGAAAGAAGAAAGCCCTATGGTTTGCTGAACAAAAGAGGAAAGAGGGAAAGAAAAAAAAGGGATCTTTTGGCCATTTTGAAAGGGGAGAAACTACTTTGGGGGAAAACTTGGAGCTTGGGAGACTTGGAGAAGAAGAGAAGTGATCATCACCATTGAAGACCAATCTAAGCATTCCTTTCTCTTCTCTATCATATTCTCTTTTGTTTCTTCTTGTTTTCTTCCTTTGAGTATGGAGTAGAACCCTAGTTGTGGGGGAGGGGTCCCCCTTTTGTGTATGAATGTTGGGTTTTCAATCTATGGTACTCTTTTAGTTGTTTCTATTGGTTTGATGTCTTATCCTTCATGCTTTTGATCTTGGCAAAACCTTGATTGAATGATCTTAGAACAACATTGATCATAGACATATGGGAATGGTGTTTTGACCTAGACATCAAATGAACAAAGCATTCACATTGAGAGATGGTTTGACTTGTTTAGGGTTTATGATAGGGGTTGTTAATGCACCTAGGAGTCTTCTAGATCATTGAGAGATGGGTAGTTGATTTTCTAGGTAGTAGATCTAAGCTTGAGAGAGAAAGATCTTATACAAAAAGCCTTGAAATCCCCGATTAGAAATGATGATCATGAGTGCCATCAAATTTTGAACATCCATACCCGTGAAAGGGACCCCGAACCCACAACATTCGTGTCCAATCGTTTTCATCACACAAGTTTCGTTTGCTCATTTGACCCTCATTTCATATTTACATTTTCACAAACACCTTGCAATCAATATTTTCCATCACCTTTGATCTAGTTTAAGAATGAATTAACACAACCTAGTCCTCGTGATCGACCCCGGTACTACAACTACCGTATACTTGCGGATAGTGGTACGAATCGGGTTACAAATTTAGAACTCGGTGCGTGCGCATCAAGTTTTTGGCGCCGTTGCCGGGGACTAGGCGTTTTTCTGTGTTAGTCTAAGTTTTTGCTAGGTCATCATTGCTTGGGTTTCTACTTGGGATCTCTTAGTGTTACGATCTTTTCTCACCTTTGGCTAGTTTTCTTTTCACTCTTCTCTACGTGCAGATCTCTCGGTGTATGACAAGAAGCACAACCGACAAGGATCAACTTCTATTTGATTCAGAAATTGAGAGGACTGTACGTTTTACTCGGAAGCAACAAAGACAGTGGAAAATGGCCGAAGATTTGTTGAGAGAGAACAATGCTCGAAGGGAACCACCAGCCCAAGCGGCCCCTAGAATGCTTCGAACGTACACACAACCGAAGCACACTCAACTACTCTCTTGCATTAACAAGGAGCCGTTGGAGGACTTTGAACTCCAACCACAATGCATCCAAATGCTCAACAACATGAGTTTCCGGGGTAGGCCCAATGAGGATCTAAATGCTCACCTTACCAATTTCAAGATGAATTGTAAGGCGATAAAGAAAGGGCCGGGAATCACCACGGAAGATGTGCTCCTTGAGGCTTTCCCATACTCACTCATGGAGAGAGCAAGAGATTGGCTCTACACTCTTGAGCCAAACTCCATTTCATCTTGGGACGAGATGGAGGAGCAGTTCCTTATGCAATACTATTCACCCCCCAAAACTCAACACGCAAGGAATCGGATCAATGCTTTTATACAAGAGGACGGAGAGAATCTTCATGATGCATGGGAACGATTTAAAGAATACCAAAGGATGTGCCCTCATCATGGAATGGAACGAGATTACCTCCTATCTATCTTCATTCATGGATTAAAAGATGACACTCGATCATGGATCGATGCGGCATGTGGGGGTGACATTTATGACATCCCTTTTCAAGAGATAGAAGCAACAATTGCAAAGTTGGCCAAAGGACGAGGCCATACATCAAATGAGTTCAGTAGGAGGGGCTCAACAAAGGGAGATGCGGGAGAAAGAGCAGCACTCAAGGCAATGTTATCTGAACTTGCTGAGATACAGATACAACTTGCAAACAGTAAGCAAGTAGCAACTATAGAGGAGCCAAGTTCAGCACAAATCCAACCGGGGATGTATTTGGTCAATCAAGAAGCGGAGGAAGCCAATTATGTTGGTCCAAACCAATACAACCACCCTTCCAACCTATACCATCCTGGGTTAAGGAACCACCCAAACTTCTCCTACAAGAACCAAACAAATGCAACGAACCCGCAATCGACATTTCAACGGAGCAACCAAGGACCCCCGGGTTTTCAATCTAAGTTCCAGCAACAAGTCCAAGG